>NC_052342.1:7185609-7353109 GCF_016432855.1 Salvelinus namaycush | reverse complement strand
TCTTCCTGCGTAAGTCTTTAAGAGCTTTACATACTTGGATTGTGCAACATTATTCACGTCAATATTCTTCAAGCTCTGTCAAATTGGTTGTTGATCAATGCCAGACAACCATTTTCACGTCTTGCCATAGATTTTCTAGTAGACATGTCAAAACTGTAACTCGGCCAATCGGGAACATTCACTGTCTTCTTGGTAACCAACTCCAGTGTAGATTTGGCATTGTGTTTGAGGTTATTTTCCTGTTGAAAGGGGAATTCATCTCCCAGTGTCTGGTGGAAAGAAAACTGAACCAGGTTTCCCTCTAGGATTTCAAATAAAATGTTATTAGTCACATGCGCCGAATACAACAGGTGTAGACCTTAAAGTGAAATGCTTACTTACAAGCCCCTAACCGGCAGTGCAGTTTAAAAAAATACAGATAAGAACAAGAGATAAAAGTAACAAGTAATTAGAGAGGAGCAGTAAAAAATAACAATATATACAGGGTGGTGCCGGTACAGGGTGGTGCCGGTACAGAGTCAATGTGCGAGGGCACCGGTTAGTTGGAGTAGTATGTACATGTAGGTAGAGTTAATTAAAGTGACTATGCATAGATAACAACAGAGAGTGGCAGTGGTGTGGAGAGGGGGGGCAATGTGAATAGTCTGGGTAGCCATTTGACTAGATGTTCAGGAGTCTTATGGCTTGGGGGTAGAAGCTGTTTAGAAGCCTCTTGGACCTAGACTTGGCGCTCCGGTACCACTTGCCGTGTGGTAGCAGCGAGAACAGTCTATGACTAGGGTAGCTGGAGTCGTTGACAATATTTAGGGCCTTCCTCTGACACCGCCTGGTATAGAGGTCCTGGATGGCAGGAAGCTTGGCCCCAGTGATGTACTGGGCCATTCGCACTACCGTCTGTAGTGCCTTGTGGTCGGAGGCCGAGTAGTTGCCATACCAGGCAGTGATGCAACCAGTCAGGATGCTCTCGATGGTGCAGCTGTAGAACTTTTTGAGGATCTGAGGACCCATACCAAATCTTTTCAGTCTCCTGAGGGGGAATAGGTTTTGTCGTGCCCGCTTCACGACTGTCATGGTGTGCTTGGACCATGTTAGTTTGTTGGTGATGTGGACACCAATGAACTTGAAGCTCTCAACCTGCTCCACTGCAGCCCCGTTGATGAGAAGGGGGGCGTGCTCGGTCCTCTTTTTCCTGTTGTCCACAATCATCTCCTTTGTCTTTATCACGTTGAGGGATAGGTTGCTGTACTGGCAGCACATGGCCAGGTCTCTGACCTCCTCCCTATAGGCTGTCTTGTTGATGTTGGTGATCAGGCCTACCACTGTTGTGTCATCGGAAAATGTAATGATGGTTTTGGAGTCGTGCCTGGCCGTGCAGTCATGATTGAACAGGGAGTACAGGAGTGGGCTGAGCATGCACCCCTGAGGAGCCCCTGTGTTGAGGATCAGTGTGGTGTTGTTACCTACCCTTACCACCTGTGGGCGGCCCATCAGGAAGTCCAGGATCCAGTTGCAGAGGGAGGTGTTTAGTCCCAGGGTCCTTAGCTTATTGATAAGCTTTGATGGCACTATGGTGTTGAATGCTGAGCTGTAGTCAATTAATAGCTTTCTCACATAGGTGTTCCTTCTGTCCAGATGGGAAAGGGCAGCATGGAGTGCAATAGAGACTGCATCATCTGTGGATCTGTTGGGGCGGTATGCAAATTGGAGTGGGTCTAGGGTTTCTGGGATGATGGTTTTTGTGAGCCATGACCAGCCTTTCAAAGAACTTCATGGCTACAGACGTGAGTGCTACGGGTCGGCAGTCATTTAGGCAGGTTACCTTAGTGTTCTTGGGCACAGGCACTATGGTGGTCTGCTTAAAACATGTTGGTATTACAGACTCGGACAGGGAGAGGTTGAAAATGTCAGGGAAGACACTTGCTAGTTGGTCAGGGCATGCTCGCAGTACACACCCTGGTAATCTGTCTGGCCCTGCGGCCTTGTGAATGTTGACCTGTCTAAAGGTCTTACTCACATCGGCTGTGGAGAGTGTGATCACACAGTCTTCCGGTACAGCTGGTGCTCTCATGTATGTTTCAGTGTTATTTTCCTCGAAGCGTGCATAGAAGTAGTTTAGCTCATCTGGTAGGCTCGTGTTACTGGGCAGCTCTCGGCTGTGCTTCCCTTTGTAGTCTGTAATGGTTTGCAGGCCCTGCCACATCCAACGAGCGTCAGAGCCGGTGTAGTACGACTCGACCTTAGTCCTGTATTGACGCTTTGCCTGTTTGATGGTTCGTCAGAGGGCATTTCTCATAAGCTTCCGGGCTAGAGTCTCGCTCCTTGAAAGCAGCAGCTCTAGCCTTTAGCTCAGTTCGGATGCTGCATGTAATCCATCGTTTCTGGTTGGTGTATGTACGTACGGTCACCGTGGGGATGACATCATCGATGCACTTTTTGATGAAGCCAATGACAGATGTGGTGTACTCCTCAATGCCATTGGCAGAATCCCGGAACATGTTCCAGTCTGTGCTAGTAAAACAGTCCTGTAGCTTAGCATCTTCTTCACCTGACCACTTTTTTTATTGATCTAGTCACTGGTGCTTCCTGCTTTAATTTTTGCTTGTAAGCAGGAATCAGGAGGATAGAATTATGGTGTGTGGAGTATAGGTGGTCCAGAGTTATTTTCCCTCGTTGCACATTTAACATGTTGATAGAAATTAGGTAAAACTGATTTAAGTTTCCCTGCATGAAAGTCCCCGGCTACTAGGAGCGCCGCTTCTGAGTGAGTGTTTTTCTTGTTTGCTTATGGCGCAATACAGCTCATTCAATGCTATCTTGGTGCCAGCCTCTGATTGTGGTGGTATGTAAACAGCTACAAAGAATATAGATTAAAACTTTCTCAGTAGGTAATGTGGTCTGCAGCTTATCATGAGAAACTCTACCTCAGGTGACCAATGTCTCGAGACTTCTTTTAGATATCGTGCACCAGCTGTTGTTTACAAAAATACATAGACCGCCGCCCCTTGTCTTACCAGACGCCACTGTTCTATGTACCGATGCCGGTACATCGTGTAACCAGCCAGCTGTATGTTGATATTGTCATCGTTCAGCCACGACTCCGTGAAGCATAAGATGTTACAATTTTTAATGTCCCGTTGGTAGTTTAATCTTCCCAATAACTCGTCCATTTTATTGTCCAAAGATTGCATGTTTGCGAGCAGAATTGAGGGGAATGGGGGTTTATTTGATTGCCTCCTACTCCTCATAAGGCAGCCCGCCCTCCAGCCTCTCTTTCTCCGCCTCCTCTTCACGCAGATCACTGGGGTCGGGGCCTGTTCCCAAGGGAGCCGTATATCCTCCGCCTCTGGCTCGTCAGAGTCGTGAAAGAAGAAAAAGGATTCTGCTAGTCCGTGGTGAGTATTACAGTCCTGATGTCTAGAAGTTATTTTCGGTCATAAGAGATGGTAGTGGCAACATTATGTACAAAAAAGTTACAAACAACTCAGATAAATGAACAAAAAAACATAATCGGTTAGGGGCAAAACGTCTGCCTTCTGTTCCGGTGCCATTTTATCCTCCTGATTTTTCCTGTGCTTAGCGCAATTCAAATGTTTTTCCTGAAAAACTCCCCAGTCCTTAACGATTACAAGCATACCCATAACATGACGCATCCACCACTATGCTTGAAAATATGAAGAGTGGTACTCGGTAATGTGTTGTATTTGCCCCAAACTTAATTGCTTTGCCACATTTTTTGCAGTTTTACTTTAGTGCCTTGTTGCAAACAGGATCATGTTTTGGAATATTTTTATTCTGTATAGGCTGCTTCTTTTCACCCTGTCAATTAGGTTAATATTGTGGAGTAACTACAATGTTGTTGATCCATCCTCAGTTTTCTCCTATCCTAGCCATTAAACTCAGTAAATGTTTTAAAGTCTCCATTGGCCTGATGGTGGAATCCCTGAGTGGTTTCCTTACTCTCCGGCAACCGAGTTAGGAAGGACACCTGTATCTTTGTAGTGACTGGGTGTATTGATATACCATCCAAAGTGTAATTAATAACTTCACTATGCTCAAATGGATATTCAATGTCTGCTTTTTAATTTGTTTTACACATTTGTTTTACACTACCAAAAGGTGCCCTTTGTGAGGCATTGGAAAAAGATCCCTGGTCTTTGTGGTTGAAACTGTTTGAAATGCACTGCTCGACTGAGGGACCTTACAGATAATTGTACGTGTGGGGTACAGAGTAAATCCATACAATTTATTATATGAGTTGTTAGGCACGTTTTTTACTCCGGAACTTATTTAGGCTTGCCATAACAAAGGGGTTGAACACGTTCAGCTTTAACATTTTTTAATAATTTGTACAAATTTCAATAAACATAATTCCACTTTAACATAATGGGGTAGGCCAGTGACAAAACATCAATTTAATCCATTTTAAATTCAGACTGTAACACAACAAAATGTGGAAAAAGTCAAGTGGTGGGAATACTTTCTGGAGGCCCTGTAAGCTATCAAATGACTGGGAGGACACCAAACACAAGGTTGCTGAGGGATGTGTGAGTGTGCGTGGGTGCGTTTGGTGTGCATGCATGTACGCGCTCATGTTTGTGTTTGATCTGGCATATGTATGTGTTTTGTATGCACCACATGTTGCAGCAGAGGTGCCAGTGGAGTATTGCTTTAGTGAGATCTACAGCAGTGTGGTCAGGGGAAGCCGAGAGGCGTCTTTTCTAGCAGGTAGTTAGTTCCGCTTTCATTCCAATCCTCTCCTTGATACTCCCCTTCCTTCTTTCCTTCCTTCCTTCCTTCCCTCCCTCCGCTCTCAACCATAACACCACAGCCTGGGCTCCCAGTAATGGAAATTGACAGAACAGCTCCAGGTGACAATATAAATGTCAGTGCAATTACGCTGGGGAGAGAGAGCTAGGCAAACAGGTGGGGCTGTGTGTGTGCAGCCACAAAAGAAAATGATGGCTAATAGTACCTAAGTAGACATTTCTTCTATGTTATTCCTCTCGCTAAAAGTATATCTCTCTCCCTCTCTTTTTCCCTCCGTTTGTATATTTCCAAAATGCTACCTGCAACATTTGTGAGTATGCTCTAATGGTCCAGAGATTTTTTACATAATTATAGGTCTGGTTAAAATGGCTGTAAGATGCAAACGAGGACATGAATAAACATGACAGTTGGTGACAGAGCTGTTAGTGGTAAACAAGGGGCTCTTTCTGAGTGAGAAGGGTTGAAGATGTTAATGTAGGCAAACACACACACACACAAGCACTTGTTTGCACGCACGCACGTACATACACACGTAAGTTCAAGTGCCATATTAATTTGCACACGCAAAATCATACAAACTACATATTAGCAAACAAATGGAAATGGGATGCGATGCGATGCAAAGGACATGCAGATGATTGCAATTGAGTAGCGATTCAAACTCATTTTCGTACATTGGCATGAGCTAATTGTCTTTGGCCAGAAGCTCTCTTCTACCTGTGTGCAGAACATCCAGTAGACTCATGAGAGCTGTTACACCGCATGCCATTTCACCCAACTGGTACACAGCATGCCATTTCACCCAACTGTTACACCGCATGCCATTTCACCCAATTGTTATACCGCATGCCATTTCACCCAACTGGTACACAGCATGCCATTTCACCCAACTGTTATACCGCATGCCATTTCACCCAACTGTTATACCGCATGCCATTTCACCCAACTGGTACACCGCATGCCATTTCACCCAATTGTTACACCGCATGCCATTTCACCCAATTGTTACACCGCATGCCATTTCAACCAATTGTTACACCGCATGCCATTTCAACCAACTGTTACACACTGCATGCCAATTCACCCACAGATGAGCCCCAGCGGCCATAGTCGTCGATAGAGGGAGGTGATCGGTGGCTCTGCTATCGCGTGACTAGTCCTTGCTGGTGGGAATGTTATGGGAAAGGCATGGTTAACCCTACGAGAGCTGTGGTACTCTTTAGACTAGAGAGGGAGGGGATTAAATATGTTATGAGGTCAGGAGGTGGTGGCGCTGAAGTTGTTCATACCTCTCCTGTATGGAAATACAGTGTTAACCCTACGAGAGCTCTGATACTATAGTCTGCCTCGGTATCTCTATAGTGTATGCGATGAGGACAGTACTGGCGCTGAAGTGGTTCATACCTCTCCTGTATGGAAATACAGTGTTAACCCTACGAGAGCTCTGATACACTATAGAGATACAGAGGCAGACTATAGTATGCGATGAGGACAGTACTGGCATGGAAGTGGTTCATGCCTCTTCTGTACCGGAGGCAGAAACATAAACACGCTCGAGATGAAACAACAGCCAGCGGACTGGCTGGTTGCTAGGTGACAAATTGCGAGCGGGGAGAGGGGATGCAAGTGGAAGGGAGAGGAGGAATTGATTTGACGACTATTCTGCATTCTAGTGGCTTCCTCTCTGTGTCGATGAGGGTTGACGCTGTGGGATGGAGAGAGGAAGGGAAGAAGGGATGAAAGGGGAGGGAGAGGGGGGCATAATTGCAGTTGTTAGTTTGATGACGCCAAACAGAGAGGGATAGAAAAACAGCAGGAGAAGAGATGCAGAAGAATGTCCAAGAAGCTCCGCTATTGATTGTGGTGCTGGTTGTTCTTTTCTGCTGCCTATGGAATGATTCAATCATTCCTCATCCCAAACAAAGGTAGAGCTAGCCTTTTCAAGCCCCTGATTCTCCGGTGTGTGTGTGCATGTGTGTGTCTGCACATGATTATGTCAAATCCAATCAAAGTTTATTGGTCTAGCGGGTGCAGAGAAATGCTTGTGTTACTCCTAACAGCGCAGTAGAATGTCAAACAAGTGCAAAAATAATCTAAAAACGAAAAACAAGAGTGGGTGCCTATTCGTGCCTGCTCGTGCATGAGTGTGCGCACAGTGTGTCCTGCCTGCAGCACATCAAAGGCAATGTGTTGGAGGAGCTGAACTCAGGGCACTGGGAACCTCAGAGCAAGACGCTCGGAGCAGTACGCTCAGCACCTAAGAACAAGACAAATCTGTTTGATCCCACAATTAATCCAATGGCTGAAACCAAGGTCTAATTATATAGAAAAAAAGACATGGGATAGAGCACCAGACAGAGAGAGAGAGAGAGAGAGAGAGAGAGAGAAGAGAAAGAGAAAGTGAATGAGCAGAGAGCGAGAGGGAGAAAAAAAGAAAGAGAGCGAATAGGAAAGATGTTCAAGACTTCAAATGTCTCAGTCACCAGACGTAAGCTAAGCCTTCTCCCCAGTTCACAGACACACGAGCAGCAAATACTTTGTTGTTAAGCCACAGAGGGAATAAATGAAAGCCTTTCATATTCCACCACTTCCTAAACTGTGCTCTACATCCCAGAGAAGCTTTCTCTCTTTCACTGCAGGTAGAGTATCATACACGTGGACACACACACACGTGGACACACACACACGTGGACACACACACACACACACGTGGACACACACACACGTGGACACACACACACGTGGACACACACACACACACACACACACACACACACACACACACACACACACACACACACACACACACACACACACACACACACACACCCAACCCTCCCATCCTCATACACTCCCCGATGTCCTGCAGCTCACCCTGTCTGGATCGTGTTTCCTATTGGTTGTAGGTCCCCCGAGGGCCTAAGGTGCCTGTTCTGCACACAGACAGATAGACAGCCCCTGACTGTGCTTACTGTATTACCCTCTTTCAGTAAGTGGTTTGGAATGAGACCTAAAGATCCAAACAATGGGATACTGCAAGAAAGATCCCTGCTCCCCTTTTCTGTCAGCAGCAGTATATGAATAGCATGTCTGTGTCTCTTCCCTGTAGCCTGTGGTTCATATCAGGTTTAGCTGTACAGTCGCTACATTTCAGTGTATTGGTATCGGCATTTCCATGGTTTACATGTTGCAAAAACCAGCCTTTCAGCAAACTTGAAGTACTAGATTCCCCTAAGAAAGCGGACAAATCCAGCACAGATAACATGATACATTAAACCACTTAGAGCGGAAATGAACCCACTGGGCACACGTTGCTTCCACGTCATTTCAATGAGATGACGTTGAACCAACGTGGAAAAGATGTTGAATTGACGTCTGTGCCAGGTGGGAATCGACTGAAGTGGGAGAGATGGGGATATTGGCAGAATCTCCTTAATGTTCATCCTCTCCTGTCGAATCCTATCATCTCTGATGGGGAGCACTCTATAATCAAAAAACGATTTCAGGCAGAGCGCAAACTCAATGAGGAGGCTTCATTCATAATGACAGGAGATGTCTTTACTCGCTCAAGTCAGTGTGTGTGTGTGAGTAATATCAAGGCCGTTCGCAGTTCTCTCACTGATTAGGACACTGCTTCTGACCAGAGCACTATGGGTCCTGGGAAAAAGTAGTGGACTATATATATATATATATATATATATATATGGGGAAAAGGGTCTGAATTGGGACAAAGCCTAGTTGAATGGACCATGGAGAGGATATTGATTATTGAGGGTAATATACAGTGGCAAGAAAAAGTATGTGAACCCTTGGGAATTACCTGGATCTTCTGCATAAATTAGTCATCAAATTTGATCTGATCTTCATATAAGTCCCAGCAATACACAAACAAATTGTGTTTGTCTTGTCTATATTGAATACATCATTTAAACATTCACAGTGTAGGTTGGAAAAAGTATGTGAACCCCTAGGCTAATGACTTTTCCAAAAACTAATTGGAGTCAGGAGTCAGCTAACCTGGAGTCCAATCAATGAGACGATAGGGTCTAGTTTCCTGAATTTCCGGCTGACTGACTTGCTCAAAGTAAACTGCCTGCTACTCAGGCCCAGAAGCCAGGATATGCATATAATCGGTAGCATTGGATAGAAAACACGTTGAAGTTTCTAAAACTATTAAAAATAATGTCTGAGACTATAACAGAATTGATATGGCAAGCAAAAACCCGAAGAAAAATCAACCGGAATGTTTTTTTTTTTAGGTCCCAGGCTCTTATAATGGAAACCTATTGTTCCTATGTAATTCCGTCTCCCAGATTGCAATTCCTATGGCTTCCACTAGATGTCAACAGTCTTTATTCAAGGTTTCAGGCTTGTTTTCTTTTAAACAAGCAAGAATTTTGAGTTTTGGTCAGGAGAGCACCGGAACAATATCAGTCTTTCGGCGCGCGAGGGAGAGGGCGCGTGCTTACTAAATTTGCTTTCCTATTGAACATGCTACTTTCCGTATGAACTATTATAGGACATTTACATTTTATAGTACCTGAGGATTAAATAGAAATGTCATTTGACTTGTTTGGATGAATCTTAGTGGTAGCTTTTTGGACTCCTTTGTCTGCATGTTGAACGAGTGGATTACTGAAATCGATGGCGCCAACTAAACTGACTTTTTGGGATAAAGAAGGATTTTATCTAACAAAACGATGTAGCTGGGACCCTTGTGATTGCAAACAGAGGAAGATCTTCAAAAGTAAGTGATTTATTTAATCGCTATTTGTGATTTCATGAAGCCTATGCTGGTTGTAAAATATGTTGATGTGGGGCGCCGTCCTCAGACATTCGCATGGTATGCTTTCGCCGTAAAGCCTATTGTAATTTGGACACCCTCCAATTTCACTGGATGTTGTCAGCTGGTATCCCACTACAGGGATGCCTATCCTTAAGAATTAAGAAGAATCCTAGAGTGTCAGCTGAAGACTTACAGAAATCTCTGGAACATGCTAACATCTCTGTTGACGAGTCTCCGATACGTAAAACACTAAACAGGATTGGTGTTCATGGGAGGACACCACGGAAGAAGCCACTGCTGTCGAAAAAAAACATTGCGGCACGTCTGAAGTTCGCGAAAGAGCACCTGGATGTTCCACAGCGCTTCTAGCAAAATATTCTGTGGACAGATTAAACTAAAGTTGAGTTGTTTGGAAGGAACACACAACACTATGTGTGGAGAAAATAGGCACAGCACACCAACATCAAAACCTCATCCCAACTGTAAAGTATGGTGGAGGGAGCATCATGGTTTGGGGCTGCCTCAGGGCCTGGACAGCTTGCTATCATCAACAGAAAAATGAATTCCCAAGTTTATCAAGACATTTTGTAGGAGAATGTTAGGCTATCTGTCTGCCAATTGAAGCTCAACAGAAGTTGAGTGATGTAACAGGACAACGACCCAAAACACAGAAGTAAATCAACAACAGAATGGCTTCAAGAGAAGAAAATATGCCTTCTGGAGTGGCCCAGTCAGAGTCCTGACCTCAACCCGATTGAGATGCTGTGGCATGACTTCGAGAGCGGTTCACATCAGTCATCCTAAGAGTATTTCTGAACTGAAGCAGTTTTGTAAAGATGAATGGTCCAAAATTCCTCCTGACCGTTGTGCAGGTCTGATCCGCAACTACAGAAAACATTTGGTTGAGGTTATTGCTACCAAAGGAGGGTCAACCAGTTATTAAATCCAACGGTTTACATATTGTTCCACCCTACACTGTGAATGTTTACAGGGTGTGTTCAATAAAGACATTAAAAAAGTATACTTATTTGTGTGTTATTAGTTTAAGCAGACTGTGTTTGTCTATTGTTGTGACTTTGATGAAGATCAGATCAAAGTTTATGACCAATTTATGCAGAAATCCAGGTAATTCCAAAGGGTTCACATACTTTTTCTTGCCACTGCATGTCTGCTATTGTGAACAGAATGAATGAAGGGCATGTTTATAAAGTGGACTTGTGGATGTGTGCATGTGAATGCATAGACCTATATGCTTCCATGCTTACACTCTTAGGAAAAACGATTGCAAAAGGGTTCTTCGAAATGTCCCCATTTGGAGAACCCTTTTGTGTCCCGGGTTGAAGAGTTCCATGTAGAACCCTCTGTGGAAAGGAACCAAAAGGGCTCTACCTGGAACAAAAAAACGGGTTCTTCAAAGGGTTCTCTTATGGGGACAGCCAAAGAACGTTTTTAGGTTCTAGATAGCAGCTTTTATTGTGTAGCCACCCTTCCTGGGTGTCCATTCGTATTGGTCCGTTGGGCTTGCTGCATGGGTTTGCATTGTATGCATGGGTGCTTTTGCTGCAGTATCTGTCTGTCTGTCCAGCCACTTAGCCATGGAGTATTGCAGCACGGTCACCAGTGCTTAAAGTCTACAAACCGTACATGATAGAATCTCATTATGTCACAGCCGGAGAGAAGAGGAGGAGAACCGTGGGTAGGAGGAGAGGAAACGGGAAGGGACGCCTGCCTGCCTGCCTGCCTGACTCTCTGTGTTTGAAGGAGCCTCCTCCATGATGAGAGGTCACTGTGAACGTCCTTGCCTGTCCATCATCCATATACCACAGGGACCATCCACACTGCTCTCAGACACAGTCTGTTACTTCTCCCCAGCCCTGCAGTACAGTGTTACCTCTCCCTACACAGGCCTCAGTACAGTATTACCTCTCCCTACACAGGCCTGCAGTACAGTGTTACCTCTCCCTACACAGGCCTGCAGTACAGTATTACCTCTCCCTACACAGGCCTGCAGTACAGTATTATCTCTCCCTACACAGGCCTGCAGTATAGTATTACCTCTCCCTACACAGGCCTGCAGTATAGTATTACCTCTCCCTACACAGGCCTGCAGTACAGTATTACCTCTCCCTACACAGGCCTGCAGTACAGTATTACCTCTCCCTACACAGGCCTGCAGTACAGTATTACCTCTCCCTACACAGGCCTGCAGTACAGTATTACCTCTCCCTACACAGGCCTGCAGTACAGTATTACCTCTCCCTACACAGGCCTCAGTATAGTATTACCTCTCCCTACACAGGCCTCAGTATAGTATTACCTCTCCCTATACAGGCCTCAGTATAGTATTACCTCTCCCTACACAGGCCTCAGTATAGTATTACCTCTCCCTACACAGGCCTCAGTATAGTATTACCTCTCCCTACACAGGCCTCAGTATAGTATTACCTCTCCCTACACAGGCCTCAGTATAGTATTACCTCTCCCTACACAGGCCTCAGTATAGTATTACCTCTCCCTACACAGGCCTCAGTATAGTATTACCTCTCCCTACACAGGCCTGCAGTACAGTATTACCTCTCCCTACACAGGCCTGCAGTACAGTGTTACCTCTCCCTACACAGGCCTGCAGTACAGTATTACCTCTCCCTACACAGGCCTGCAGTACAGTGTTACCTCTCCCTACACAGGCCTGCAGTACAGTATTATCTCTCCCTACACAGGCCTACAGTACAGTATTACCTCTCCCTACACAGGCCTGCAGTATAGTATTACCTCTCCCTACACAGGCCTCAGTACAGTATTACCTCTCCCTACACAGGCCTGCAGTACAGTATTACCTCTCCATACACAGGCCTGCAGTACAGTATTACCTCTCCCTACACAGGCCTCAGTACAGTATTACCTCTCCCTACACAGGCCTGCAGTACAGTATTACCTCTCCCTACACAGGCCTGCAGTACAGTATTACCTCTCCCTACACAGGCCTGCAGTACAGTATTATCTCTCCCTACACAGGCCTGCAGTACAGTATTACCTCTCCCTACACAGGCCTGCAGTACAGTATTACCTCTCCCTACACAGGCCTCAGTATAGTATTACCTCTCCCTACACAGGCCTGCAGTACAGTATTACCTCTCCCTACACAGGCCTGCAGTATAGTATTACCTCTCCCTACACAGGCCTACAGTACAGCATTACCTCTCCCTACACAGGCCTGCAGTACAGTATTATCTCTCCCTACACAGGCCTGCAGTACAGTATTATCTCTCCCTACACAGGCCTACAGTACAGCATTACCTCTCCCTACACAGGCCTACAGTACAGCATTACCTCTCCCTACACAGGCCTGCAGTACAGTATTATCTCTCCCTACACAGGCCTGCAGTACAGTATTACCTCTCCCTACACAGGCCTGCAGTACAGTATTACCTCTCCCTACACAGGCCTGCAGTACCTCTCCCTACACAGGCCTGCAGTACAGTATTACCTCTCCCTACATAGGCCTACACTACAGCGTTACCACTATTTACCACTGGGTGGAGCTGTGATTCTGAGTTGCGTTTCTTCTCTTTAGGATTCCATATCCTCTCACCTAATTCTCTGCCACATTTTCACCATTAAGAAGCTGACAAATCAACAGGTTTCAGGTGAGCGGTGGTGGAAGAGAAAACACACAAAGAGAGAAAAAAAAAATAACTGAATGATTAGTCACCAGCTTGAACAGTTTGGGAAGCTCATTGTAGCAACTGCTGTTGCCGAACAACACAGTAAAAGCATTTAAAATCAACGGAATGAAATCAAGCTAGGCATTAAAAAGGATTGGAAATTGTGGCTTTAGAGCTATTAGAACAGGTATAGGCTGGTGAAGACTGGGGAGAGGGCTATCCTGGCGGTATGGCATCATGTTGAAAGCAGGGTGTATAATATGAGCTGTGTGTGTGTGTGTGTGTGTGTGTGTGTGTGTGTGTGTGTGTGTGTGTGTGTGTGTGTGTGTGTGTGTGTGTGTGTGTGTGTGTGTGTGTGTGTGTGTGTGTGTGTGTGTGTGTGTGTGTGTGTGTGTATACATACACAGTGCATTCGGAAAGTATTCAGACCCATTGACTTTTCCCACATTTTGTTACGTTACAGCCTTATTTTTTAAATCCATTTTAGAAATACACACAATACCCCATAATGACAAAGCGAAAACAGGTTTTTTGAAATGTTTGCAAATGTATTAAAATTAACAAACAGAAATACCTTATTTACAGAATTATTCAGACCCTTTGCTATGAGACTTGAAATTGAGATGAGGTGTATCCTGTTACCATTGATCATCCTTGGGGTGTTGCTACAATTAGATTGGAGTCCACCTGTGGTAAACTCAATTGATTGGACATGATTTGGAAAGACACACACACCTGTCTATATAAGGTCCCACAGTTGACAGTGCATGTCAGAGCGAAAACCAACCCATGAGGTCAAAGGAATTGTCCGTAGAGCTCCGAGACAGGATTGTGTTGAGACACAGATCTGGGGAAGGGTACCAGCATTGAAGGTCCCCAAGAACACAGTGGCCTCCTTCATTCTTAAATGGAAGAAGTTTGGAACCTAGAGCTGGCCACCCGGCCAAACTGAGCAATCGGGGAATCGGGGGAGAAAGGCCTTGCTCAAGGAGGTGACCAAGAACCCGATGGAAACTCTGACAGAGCTCTAGAGTTCCTCTGTGGAGATAGTTGTCCTTCTGGAAGGTTCTCCCATCTCTGCAGCACTCCACCAATCAGGCATTTATGGTAGAATTGCCAGACTGAAGCCACTCCTCAGTAAAAGGCACATGACAGCCCACTTGGAGTTTGCCAAATGGCATCTAGAGACTCTCAGACCATGAGAAACAAGATTCTCTGGTCTGATGAAACCAAGATTGAACTCTTTGGCCTGAATGCCAAGCGTCACGTCTGGAGGAAACCTGGCACCATTCTTACAGTGAAGCATGGTGGTGGCAGCATCATGCTGTGGGGGTGTTTTTCAGCAGCAGGGACTGGGAGACTAGTCAGGATTGGGAGACTAGTCAGGCAAAGATGAACAGAGCAGAATACATAGAGATCCTTGATGAAAACCTGCTCCAGAGCGCTCAGGACCTCAGACTGGGGTGAAGGTTCACCTTCCAACAGGACAACAACCTTAAGCACACAGCCAGGTCAACGCAGGACTGGCTTCGGGACAAGTCTCTGAATGTCCTTGAGTGGCCCAGCCAGAGCCCGGACTTGAACCCGATCGAACATCTCTGGAGAGACCTGAAAATAGCTGTGCAGCAACGCTCCCCATTCAACCTGACAGAGCTTGAAAGGATCTGCAGAGAAGAATGGGAGAAACTCCTCAAATACAGGTGTGCCAAGCTTGTAATCGGTATGTAATCGAGACTGTAATCGCTTCCAAAGGTGCGCCCGCAAGGTACTGAGTTAAGGGTCTGAATACTTATGTAAATAAGCTATTTCAGTTATTTATTTGTAATACATTTGCAAAAATGTATTGTGTGTAGATTTTAGAATACGGCTGTAACGTAACAAAATGTGGAAAAAGTCAAGGGTTCTGAATACTTTCCGAATGCACTGTATGTGTGTGTGTGTGTGGGTGTGTTCTCCTGCATGTGTATGAGTAGCATGATCTGCTCCCAGAGGATTTATTGATTAGCAAGGAGCAGAGTGAGTGCAGGTCAGGTGTGACAGGTCAGGTCAATGCCATCAATATCCTCCCTCAACCAACCAGGCAGTTAGTGGGGTGAAGGTAGTGTAAACGTAAAGCTCCTTAATGCATAGGGTTCCCCTCACGTCAACAACAAGGATACATAGAGGTCTCCTTTTCTCTGGGGATTACTAGAGCAGAAGTTGAGGGCATGTCCACTATGCCAAAGGCCTTTGTGTTGTCTTATAGGCTATTAAGAAGTGTCATTACAGTAGCATATAATATAATGCCTCTCAAACAATTAAATAGTGGCAATGTACACTCCCTCTGCATGTAGTTGGACTGTTTGGCTCTATACTCCAGTATTTTGGATTTGAGATCAAATGTTTTATATGAGGCGACTGTGCACAGAATGCCACCTTTTATTTGAGGATATTTTCATACATACAATATATGTTTTACAGTTTATAAATGAAAGCACTCTATGTATCTAGTGTCATTAGTGTCATTAGTATTTAGACACATTCACTTATTGTGCATTAAAATAGTCAAAGGTTTAGTTTTTATTCCTAGCATGCAATGACTACATCCAGTTTGTTACTACACACGTGTTGGATGCGTTTACAGTTAGTTTTGGTTGTGTTTCAGATTAGGTTTAGTCCAATAGAAACAAATGGTAAATAATGTATTGTCATTTTGGAGTCACTTTTATTGTAATTAAGAATATAATCGGTTTCTGAACACGTCTACATTAATGCGGATGCTACTTTACCATGATTACAGATAATCCTGAATGAATCATGAATAATGATGAGTGAGAAAGTTCCAGAGGCATAGATATCTTACCCCCCCCCCCCCCCCCCAAAAAAAAATCTAACCTCCCATGTTATTGGTAACAGCTACCATGTTTTGGGAGTATGATCTTTGTACCTCTGTAACTTTCTATAGCTGCGTGTGTGTGTGTGTGTGTGTGTGTGTGTGTGTGTGTGTGTGTGTGTGTGTGTGTGTGTGTGTGTGTGTGTGTGTGTGTGTGTGTGTGTGTGTGTGTGTGTGTGTGTGTGTGTGTGTGTGTGTGTGTGTGTGTGTGTGTGTGTGTGTGTGTGTGTGTTTACAGCTGTCCAGGTGTGTGTGTATGTATGTAGTATAGATGTGTTTGTAGTATAGCTGAGTATGTGTGGTATAGCACAGCTCGGTGTGGATCATTACAGTGGGACTGGTGGTGGGTGGCTGGGATCAGGGACAAAATCTCTAGAATCATGTCAGCTTTCCAAACTCATTAAATCTGTTTCAACCTGGCGAGCAAACGCCCTCGCAGCAAAAAATATCTGACCCCTGCCATGTGGGAAGAATGGAGCTGCATTAGAAAGCGGATGTTTTACAGGCTCCTGACCAATTGTGCTATTTTCTGTCTTTTTTTGTGTCTATTTTGGCGCTGATGTTAACTTTTTTTGTACATAATGTTTACGCCATTGTTTCCGACGACCGAATAGAGCTTCTAGACATTAGAACACCTATCACTAACCTTCACTTGGACGAGGACTTCTACTTTAAGGCGAAAGACATATAGATTTTTCTGGACCAGGCCCAAATCCCCGACAATCGAAGGAGGAGAAGACGGCGCTATAAAGAGGCAGGTGCACGGGCACCCTGAAGAGACTACGGCGGCGAGTGAATAAATCGCCTCAACCCTCTGTTCTATTGGCGAATGTCCAATCGCTGCAGAATAAACTAGACGAGCTCTGTTCGAGAATATCCTATCAACAGGACAGTAAGAACTGTAATATAGTATGCTTCTCAGAGTCATATCCAAGAGTCATATACATCTAGCTGGTTTTTCTATGCATCGGCAGAACAGCAGAGTCCAGTAAGATCAAGGAGGGTGGTGTGTCTCTCTTTGTCTACAACAGCTGGAGTGCAATCTCTAATATTATATTAAGGAAGTCTCAAGGTTCTGCTCGCCTGACTTAGAATACCTCATGATAAGCTGTAGAATATACTACTTAACAAGGGAGATTTCATCTGTATTTTTGTAGCTGTCTATTTACCACCACAAACCGATTCTGTCTCTAAGATCGCACTCAACGAGCTGTTTACGGTCATAAGCAAAGAAGAAAATGCTCATGCAGAGCTCTGGATGCCAGTGATTTTAATGCAGGGAAATTGAAATCAGATTTACCTCATTTCTACCAGAACGTCACCAGTGCAACTACAGGAAGAAAAAAAACTCTAGATCATCTTTACTCCACACACAGAGATGCATACAAAGCTCTCTCTTGCCCTCCATTTGGCAAATCGGACCATAACTCTATCTTCCTGATTCCTGCTTACAAGCAAAAACTCAAACAGGAAGTACCAGTGACACGCTCAATACAGAAGTGGTCCGATGAAGCTGACGCTGAACTACAGGACTGTTTCGCTAGCACAGACTGGAATATATTCTGGGATTCATCCGATGGCATTGAGAAGTTTACCACATCAGTCACCGGCTTCATTAATAAATGCATCGATGACGTTGTCCCCAGAGTGACCGTACATACATATCCCAACCAGAAGCCATGGATTACAGGCAACATCTGCACTGAACTAAAGACTAGAGCTGCTGCTTTCAAGGAGCGGGACAATAATCTGGGCGCTTATAAGATATCCCACTGCACCCTCCGACGAACCATCAAACAGGCAAAGCATTAATACAGGACTAAGATCGAATCCTACTACACCAGCTCTGACGTTCATAACAGGGTTTGTAAACTATCACAAATTACAAAGGGAAACCCAGCCGAGAACTGCCGAGTGACGCAAGTCTATCAAACGAGCTAAATGCCTTCTATGCTTGCTTTGAGGCAAGCAACACTGAACCATGTGTGAGAGCACCAGCTGTTTCGGATGATTATATGATCACTTTCTCCATAGCCGATGTGAGTAAGACCTCCAGGAGGCCAGATGGATTACCAGGACACGTACTCAGAGCATGCGCTACCAGCTGCCAAGTGTCTTCACTGAAATGTTCAACCTATCCACAACCCAGTCTGTAATACCTAAATGTTTTCAACAAACCACCATAGGTTACCTTGGGGTTCTTGGTCACAGGGACAATCTAAATGACTAGCTCCCGTAGCACTCACATATGCAGCCATAAAATGCTTTGAAAGGCTGGTCATGGCTCACAACACCATAATCCCAAAAACCCCGGCCTCACTCCAATTCACATATTACACAATCTCTATTGCAATCCACACTTCCCTTTCCCACTTGGATAAAAGGAAGAACTACAGTTGATGTCGGAAGTTTACATACACCTAGCCAAATACATTTAAACTCAGTTTTTCACAATTCCTGACATTTAATCCTAGTAAAAAACTGTTTTAGGTCAGTTAGGTTCACCACTTTATTTTAAGAATGTGAAATGTCAGAATAATAGTAGATTGATTTATTTCAGCTTTTATTTATTTCATCACATTGCCAGTGGTTCAGAAGTTTACATACACTCAATCAGTATTTGGTAGCATTGCCTTTATATTGTTTAACTTGGGTCAAATGTTTCGGGTAGCCTCCCAACATTAGGTTGGGTGAATTGTGGCCCATTCCCCCCGACAGAGCTGGTGTAACCGGGTCAGGTTTGTAGGCCTCCTTGCTCGCACACGCTTTTTCAGTTCTGCCCACATATTTTCTATAGGATTGAGGTCAGGGCTTTGTGATGGCCACTCCAATACCTTGACTTTGTTGTCCTTAAGCCATTTTCCCACAACTTAGGAAGTATGCTTGGGGTCATTGTCCATTTGGAAGACCCATTTGCGACCAAGTTTTAACTCCCTGACTGATGTCTTCAGATGTTGCTTCAATATTTCCACATAACTTTCCTACCTCTTGATGCCATCTATTTTGTGAAGTGCACCAGTCCCTCCTAGAGCAAAGCACCCCCACAACATGATGGTGCCACTACTGTGCTTCACGGTTGGGTTGGTGTTCTTCGGCTTGCAAGCCTCCCCCTTTTTCCTCTAAACGTAACGGTCATTTGATGGTAGGCCTTGAAATACATCCACAGATACACCTCCAATTGACTCAAATGATGTCAAATAGCCTATCCGAAGCTTCTAAAGCCATGACATAATTTTCTAGAATTTTCCAAGCTGTTTAACGGCACAGTCAACTTAGTGTACTTCTGACCCACTGAAAATGTGATACAGTGAATTATAAGTGAAATAGTCTGTCTGTAAACAATTGTTGGAAAAATTACTTGTGTCATGCACAAAGTAGATGTCCTAACCGACTTGCCAAAACTATAGTTTGTTAACAAGAAATGTGTGGAGTGGTTGAAAAACGAGTTTTAGTGGCTTCAACCTACTGTAAGGGTATGTAAACTTCCGACTTCAACTGTATATGAGAATGCTGTTCATTGACTACAGCTCAGGGTTCAACACCATAGTGCCCTCCAAGCTCATCACTAAACTAAGGAGCCTGGGACTGAACACCTCCCTGTGCAACTAGTTCCTGGACTTCCTGACGGACTGTCCCAAGGTGGTGAGGGTAGGAAATAACACATCTGTCACGCTGACCCTGAACACGGGGGCCCCTCAGGGGTGCATGCTCATTCCCTTCCTGTACTCCCTATTCACCCACGACTGTGTGGCCACGCACGACTCCACCATTAGTAAGTTTGTCAACGGCATGATGGTGGTAGGCCTGATCACCAAGGATAATGAGACAGCCTATAGGGAGGTCAGAGACCTGGCAGTGTGGTGCCAGGACAACAACCTCTCCCTCAACGTGGAGCTGTTTGTGGACTACAGGAAACTACACGCCACCATTCACATCGACAGGGCTGGAGTGGAGCGAGTTGAGAGCTTCATGTTCTTCAGTGTCCACTTCACTAAGGCCCTATCATGGTCCAAACACACCAACACAGTCGTGAAGAGGACATGACAACGCCTCTTCCCCCCCAAGAGGCTCTCAGATCCTCAAAAAGTTCTACAGCTGCACCATTGAGAGCATCTTGACTGGCTGCATCACCTCTTGTTACGGAAACTGCTCGATATCCAACCGCAAGGCGCTACAGAGGGTAGCGGTTACGACCCAATACGTCACTGGGGTCGAACTCCCTGCCATCCAGGACCTCTATAGCAGGAGGTATCAGAAAAAGGCCCTAAAGATTGTCAAGGACTCCAGCTACCCAAGTCATGGACTGTTCTCTCTGCTACTGCACAGCAAGCGGTAGCAGAGTGCCAAGTCTGGGACCAAAAGACTCCTGAACATCTTGGTGTTCATCAGACTGCTGAACAGTTAATCAAATGGCCACCCTGACTACTTACATTGACCCTCTTTATTTTTGGCAATGACTCTCTTGCACTGGCTCTATGCACACTCACTATACTCTACCCAGACACTCACACATACAGTACTAAATTGACAATCCAACACACACACACGCATAGACGCAACACACACACACACACACACACACACACACACACACACACACACACACACACACACACACACACACACACACACACACACACACACACACACACACACACACACACACACACACACACACACACACTGCCGCTACTCTGTTTATTATATATCCTGATTGCCTAGTCACTTTAACCCATACCTACATGTACATACTGTATTGCCTCAACTACCTCATACCCCTGCACATTGATTCGGCGCATGTGACCAATAACTATTGATTTGAGGGGGAGGGGAGGGGGGGGGGGGGGGTTGTTACTAATGGTTGGTATACTTAGTGTACATGCACCAGTATGAACTAATGATTGTGCACCCCCCAGCAAATCTCTGTCAGTGTGCGAGCATGCCTTTCCAGTGTCAAAGGCTTTGCGCCCCCGAGTCAAGCTCACAGGAGAAAGACGAGGCAGGCACATAAGCTACATGGCTATTTAAGCTACATAACCGTAGTGGCTCAATCTCTGCGTTTGCAGCAAGAATGACTGCTATGAAAGCCGATACATATTAAACTAGTTGGTCTGGAGAGATACTTATGAAAGACGATGCCACAAACTTACTGCACCATTGAGGTTCCTTTATACCGGCAACACAACTTTTCCTTCTCCTGCCTGAGACTGAATTCTGCAGTCATTAAAAAGTCCAGGGAAGTTTGACGCACCTGTTTTGTTTCCAGGGGAGAAGGAAGTAAGGCTTTGTGTAAATGTTTGCCGCGGCGCTGGACAAAGGAGGTGATTTTTTTGTTTGTTAACGCATTCACATCAGGCCTGGTTGCAATACGGGGCCCTTACAATGGCTATTATTAGGGCCGACAAGCCATTCATTCCAATTACAATTACCAAAACACTGGGAGAAGCAAGCAAGGCAAATGTAAGTGAAATTGATTACATCTCACAGCCACTATCTGCCAATTGATGACCTGGTATCGATCCTTTGCTTGTGCTGTTCAATTCAATGTGTGGTTGTGAGGGGTATACGTGTGCGCACGAACATGCGTGTATGTGTGTGTGTGTGTGAGGGTTTGTTAGTGTGTGTGTGTGTGTACGCTGGTGTTCACATCGGCTGAGTGGGCTCCCTTGCCACCTATTGGCTGTGATTAGCTGGTTGTAAAGATCTATGGAGTAATGTGTTAAGATGGGGCTGAAATGCATCGTCTCTTCTGATTAAATTAGAAAGCATCACATGCGGGTAAGTACATTACATGCATACATACATAAACAAGAACAGCTCCCATTGGTAGTGACTATTGAATGCAGTGTTCCCTATTAGGCTTACGTCGACATACAAGTACTCAATGTTCCAGACGTGTGTGTGTACTAGATATCCACCAACATATAAATGAATGTGTGTGACGCTCAAGCACTGGGTCAGTTCTACTTCTTCGGTGATCTCAACTTTGACCCCCTTCCCCCACGTTTACCCCAATGAAAAGATGATATGGATCTTTGGTTGTTTTTTGGAAAGAAAACCATGACAAGAGAGAGTGAACAGCAGCATTCCTCTGCAGGTCTCAACCCTGGAACTGGAAGAGAAAAACACCAACATTAGGTAGGGATCAAGCGACAGGAGAAAAAGGAAGAAAAAAGAGAGAGATATAGACCAACAGACAAAATAGCTTGAAAGATAGAGAGATAAGAAAGCCAAAAAGATACAGAAAGCGAGAGAGAAACGCTGCATAGAAGATGGACCAATCACGTCGTGTCTCTTTACCTGACGCAGGTTGCGGGTGACGCGCACATCGTGCCAGGTGTTGTCGTTGAACTTCCCGTTGACGGGCTCCACCAGTGCCTCGAAAGCGCCCGAGCCCAGGTTGATGACCAGCCACACGGCGCCGCTCTTCAGCGACAGGTTGACGTAGTCGGCCGACTTGCCCGTGTGCAGCATGAGGCCGTTGCGCTGCAGCGTGCGGAAGGAGAGCGTGATCTCGTCCGTGCTGCTCTGGATGGGCGTCAGCGACAGGTCGTAGCAGAAGAACTCGTTCCCCTTGAAGGTGGCCACTGACTCTTCCTTCCCTGGAGAGAGAGAGAGAGAGAGAGAGAGAGAGAGAGAGAGAGAGAGAGAGAGAGAGAGAGAGAGAGAGAGAGAGAGAGAGAGAGAGAGAGAGAGAGAGAGAGAGAGAGAGAGAGAGAGAGAGAGAGAGAGAGAGAGAGAGAGAGAGAGAGAGAGAGAGAGAGAGAGAGAGAGAGAGAGAGAGAGAGAGAGAGAGAGAGAGAGAGAGAGAGAGAGAGAGAGAGAGAGAGAGAGAGAGATGAGGTTTTACAGTAATTGTTGGTCAATGGAGGACTGAGCATATAGATTGCCTTCAGAAAGTATTCAAACCCCTTTATTTATTCTGCATTTGGTTGTGTTACAGCCTGAATTCAAAATGTATTAAATAGATTTTTTTTCATATACACAGTATCCCATAATGACAAATTGAAAACATATTTTTAGACATTTTTGCAAATCTATTGAAACTGAATTACAGAAATATTCACAGCCCTGAATCATGAGCTACACAAGCATTTTCAAGTCTTGCCATAGATTTTCAACTAGATATAAGTCAGAACTGTAACTCGGCCACTCAGGAACATTCCCTGTCTTCTTGGTAAACAACTCCAGTGTAGATTGTTCCTTGTGTTTTAGGTTATTGTCCTGCTAAAAGGTGAATTCATCTTCCAGTGTCTGGTGGAAAGCAGACTGAACCAGGTTTTCTTTTAGGATTTTGCCTGTGCTTAGCTCCATTCTGTTTCTTTTTTATCCTGAAAAACTCCCCAGTCCTTACAATTACAAGAATACCCAGAACATGATGCAGGCACCACTATGCTTAAAATTATAGATAGTGGTAATCAGTAATGCGCTGGATTGGATTTGCCCCAAACATAATACTTTGTATACTGGACAAAAGTTAATTGCTTAGCCACATTTTTTGCAGTATTACTTTAGTGCCTTGTTGCAAACAGGACGCATGTTTTAGAATATTTTTTAAATTCTGTACAAGCTTCCTTCGTTTCACTGTCAGTTAGGTTAGTATTATGGAGTAACTACAATGTTGTTGATCCATCCTCAGTTTTCTCCTATCACAGCCAATAAACTCTGTGTTAAAGTCACCATTGGCCTCATTCTGAAATCCCTGAGTGGTTTCCTTCCTCTCCAGCAATGGAATTAGGAAGGAAACCTTTATCTTTGTAGTGACTGGGTGTATTAATACACCATCCAAAGTGTAATTAATAACTTCACCATGCTCAAATGGATATTCAATGTCTGCCTTTTTTTATGTTTTACCCATTTACTAATAGGTTCCCATCTTTGCGAGGCATTGGAAAATCTCCCTGGTCTTTGCGGTTGAATCTGTGTCTGAAATTCACTTCTTGACCTTGCAGATAATTGTATGTGTGGGGTATAGAGATGAGTTAGTCATTCAAAAATCATGTTACGCACTGTTATTTCACACAGAGTGTATCCATGCAACTTATGTGACTTGTTAATAAGCACATTTTGATTCCTGAGCTTATTTAGGCATGCCATACCAAAGGGGTCGAATACCCCTTTGACTCAAGACATTTCCGCTTTTCATTTACAATGAATTTGTTTTAAAAAATGACAACATAATTATAAAAAATATAAATTGAATCCAATTTCAGGCTGTAACACAACAAAATGTGGAAAAAGTCAAGGGGTGTGAATACTTTCTGAAGCCACTGTAGACCTGGCAGAACTGCTGTTAGGTGTGCTGATGCATTGGTAAAACGCATCAAAAAATATTTCTATAAAATCATGAAACCGTAGTAGTGAGAGTGTGAGGTGTGAGTGCTTGGTTGCCATCCTTGTTCTTACTGTCAGTCAACAGTTAAAACAGACAGCTCACACTACGGACACATGCCAAGTCCCATTGAAACGGCGGGGAAAGACACCATTTCTGCATGTCATTCATGTCATTCTGTCATAACAATGACTAATGATGGCTCTCCACACAACATGGAAACTCATAACCTCATAACTCTTCTCATGTACTTCTCTATGGCCACGTACAGTGGCAAGATAAAGTATGTGAACCCTTTGGAAATACCTGGATTTCTGCATCATTTCGTCATACAATTTGATCTGATCTTCATCTAGGTCACAACAATAGACAAACACAGTCTGCTTAAACTAATAACACACAAACAATTATAAGTCTTTATTGAACACACCGTGTAAACATTCAGTGCAGGGTGGGAAAAGTATGTGAACCCTTGGATTTAATAACTGGTTGACCCTCCTTTGGCAGCAATAACCTCAACCAAATTTTTTCTGTAGTTGTGGGTCAGACCTGCACAACGGTCAGGAGGAATTTTGGACCATTCCTCTTTACAAAATTGTTTCAGTTCAGCAATATTCCTGGGATGTCTGGTGTGAACTGCTCTCTTGAGGTCATGCCACAGCATCTCAATCGGGTTGAGGTCAGGATTGTGACTGGGCCACTCCAGAATGAATCCATTCTGTTGTTGATTTACTTCTGTGTTTTGGGTCGTTGTCCTGTTGCATCACCCAACTTCTGTTGAGCTTCAATTGGCGGACAGATAGCCTAACATTCTCCTGCAAAATGTCTTGATAAACTTGGGAATTCATTTTTCCATCGATGATAGCAAGCTGTCCAGGCCCTGAGGCAGCAAAGCAGCCCCAAACCATGATGCTCCCTCCACCATACTTTACAGTTGGGATGAGGTTGATGTTGGTGTGCTGTGCCATTTTTTTCTCCACACATAGTGTTGTGTGTTCCTTCCAAACAACTCAACTGTAGTTTCATCTGTCCACAGAATATTTTGCCAGTAGTGCTGTGGAACATCCAGGTGCACTTTTGCAAACTTCAGACGTGCAGCAATGTTTTTTGTTGTTGACAGCAGTGGCTTCTTCCGTGGTGTCCTCCCATGAACACCAATCCTGTTTAGTGTTTTACGTATCGTAGACTCATCAACAGAGATGTTAGCATGTTCCAGAGATTTCTGTAAGTCTTTAGCTGACACTCTAGGATTCTTCTTAACCTCAATGAGCATTCTGTGCTGTGCTCTTGCAGTCATCTTCGCAGGATGGCCACTCCTAGGGAGAGTAGCAACAGTGCTGAGCTTTCTCCATTTACAGACAATTTGTCTTACCGTGGACTGATGAAAATCAAGGCTTTAAGAGATACTTTTGTAACCCTTTCCAGCTTTATGCAAGTCAACAATTATTAATCTTAGGTCTTCTGAGATCTCTTTTGTTCGAGGCATGGTTCGCATCAGGCAATGCTTCTTGTGGATAGCAAACTCAAATTTTGTGAGTGTTTTTTAAAGGGCAAGGCAGCTCTAACCAACATCTCCTATCTCATCTCATTGATTGGACCAGGTTAGCTGACTCCTGATTCAAATGAGTTAGCCTAGGGGTTCACATACTTTTTCCAAACTACACTGTGAATGTTTAAATGATGTATTCAATATAGACAAGAAAAATACAATAATTGTGTGTTATTAGTTTAAGCACATTATGTTTGCCTATTGTTGGGACTTAGTTGAAGATCAAACCAATTTATGCAGAAATCCAGGTAATTCCAAAGGGTTCATATACTTTTTCTTGCCACTGTACCTCTGTGTACCAGGGTCTATCAACAAGCTGCCTTCCCAACAGTCCAGTGATCCACACTGACACCACTGTCTTGTTGTAATTTCCCCATGCCCCCACACTCTGTGTAGGGCATCCAGCTCTGATAATGAGGTTTACCAGCAAATCAGAGTGAATCAAGGGGAACCCTCACTGGATTGGATAATCCCATTCATCCCAAAAATGTATTACTGCAAATAACTCTAATCCCTAGACACATTTCCCAGGGGAGGGCGGAGTCGAGATGGCCAGATAGATTGAGAGACACCATCTCCTGAGCACTGAGTTACAATCTGGAGCTAAGAGTGGCGGGACTGGTGGCAAGAGTGGCGGGACTGGTGGCGAGAGTGGCGGGACTGGTGGCGAGAGTGGCGGGACTGGTGGCGAGAGTGGCGGGACTGGTGGTGGGACTGGTGGCAAGAGTGGCGGGACTGGTGTCGAGAGTGGCGGGACTGGTGTCGAGAGTGGCGGGACTGGTGTCGAGAGTGGCGGGACTGTTGGCGAGAGTGGCGGGACTGTTGGCGAGAGTGGCGGGACTGTTGGCGAGAGTGGCGGGACTGGTGGCGAGAGTGGCGGGACTGGTGGCAAGAGTGGCGGGACTGGTGGCGGGAGTGGAGCCGAGAGTGGCGGGATGCAGCCTTAGGTGATACAGACTTAGAGAGGACATGGACTCATTTTCTATAGATATAGGATTGCTGTAATGTCTCTAATGTATTAACATAATGATATTTCAAGCACATCAATCACGGTGATTTGACTATGTATTTAACAAGTCTGATTTTATGGAACATTAAGTCATACAGGCTTTTCTTTTCAAATGGCAGTCATCCAAAATATAGGAACGCCTGCACATACATTGTTGTGAACATGCACGCAGGCACACGCAAAAACACAATCACGCATAAATGAGAGAGCCAATGAATCCTCTGCTTAAAGAGACAACTATTTAAGGAGTTTTTTTGTTTGAAATTGGAATTCAGAGTAATCTCAGATGAGGCGGAAAGGCATCACGGCGTGGAGGAAAGAAGAGAACAAGAGAGGGAGAGAGAGAACGAAGAAGAGAACCGACAGAGAGACGGAGAGAGAGAGGCAGTAAAATAGAGAAAATAGGGAGAGAATGAGAGAGGCAGAGAAAGGGAGAAAAGATAGCGAGAGAGATACATATCTTGTAAACAGAATCCTCACGGTCACTGTGAGTGGCGTCATGCCCATAGGGGGCACAGAGGCACGTGCCCCGTCAGATTTGTTCTGCATATATATATTGTACAGTTGAAGTCTTAAGTTTACATACACTTAGGTTAGAGTCATTGTTTTTCAACCACTCCACAAATGTCTTGTTAACAAATTATAGTTTTGGCAAGTCGGTTAGGACATCTACTTTGTGCATGACACAAGTAATTTTTCCAACAATTGTTTACAAACAGATTATTTCACTTATAATTCACTGTATCACAATTCCAGTGGGTCAGACGTTTACATACACTAAGTTGACTGTGCCTTTAAACAACTTGGAAAATTCCAGAAAAAGATGTCATGGCTTTAGAAGCTTCTGATAGGCTCATTTACATAATTTGAGTCAAAAGGAGGTGTACCTGTGGATGTATTTCAAGGCCTACCTTCAAACTCAGTGTCTCTTTGCTTGACATCATGAGAAAATCAAAAGAAATCAGCCAAGACCTCAATTCACCCAACTTATTGTGGGAAGCTCGTGGAAGGCTACCCGAAACGTTTGACCCAAGTTAAACAATTTAAAGGCAATGCTACCAATTACTAATTGAGTGCATGTAAACTTCTGACCCACTGGGAATGTGATGAAAGAAATAAAAGCTGAAATAAATCATTCTCTCTACTACTATTCTGACATTTTACATTCTTAAAATTAATTGGTGATCCTAACTGACCTAAGACAGGGAATTTGTACTAGGATTAAATGTCAGGAATTGTGAAAAACTGAGTTGAAATGTGTGTATGTAAACTTCCGACTTCAACTGTATATATATTTCTCTTTATTACTATTTGCCATATTTTATTAAGTTGGCTTTAGTTAGCCCTGATATGTTCCCAATCTCCCAACCTCATAGTGAGCTACCAAGAAGCCATTTCAGGCTAAAAATCTAGTTATTTAGACAAGCTAGCTATTCTATCTCAGCTGGCATGCCTGCTGGCAAGTTCGGTAGTCTTTAGAAATCAAGCAATAATTAAATTTACTGAATAAGACTCACACAGATTTTATCAGAGATACAGAGAAGCATATCTGGTTTCTTAAAAAAAAAAGAACCACTAGCCAGAAGGAGAGCCCAAGAGGTATGCTACAGACAGCCTAAGAGGTCTGCTTAGGTTTTTTTTTTTTTTTTTACATAGAATTAAGCATAATGATTATAGCTTTAGATTGCAGGAAAAAACTGTTGCAGGTGTTTGAAAAACACAAAATTGTCCAATTCTCCCAAGGGACCACCCCGAAGCCACCCCACATACTTGGTGCTACCTCTGAGTGTTGGGGGGTACGACGCCCCTGGTCTCTGTGGTGCTGACGTAGTATGAACAAAAGCGTGGCAAATGGATCGATGCAGCCATTTTCAATTATGTATTAAGTTGGGAGAGAGAGAGAGGAACAAGCAGAAAAAAACAACTGCAACGAGCAGCTTGTGATTGCTTTCTATGAGCTGTGGTGTCAGAAGATGGAGATTGAGCTGCTTGGAATGGAAGGAGGCAGCTAGCAGAAGATAATATATATATATCGGTTTTTTTAGGGGGGGGGGGGGTGTTGTTTAGGCGATGTTAATGTACTCACTGGTGGCTGACAAAAAGGGAACAAAAAAAGAAGATACTGCCCGAGCACTCAGACTGACAGGAAAGGACAAGGGGACGCATTTCACTGTCGCACAGCGACACTCTATTGATGAAATGGGGCTAGTGGCATCTCTGACCGTGGCATGATGCATCGCTGCGCAACGTCCAACAAGACATCTTCCGAAACCTATTGGAGGTCTCTCTCCATCTTTCTCTCTCCCTTTCTCTCCCCCTACCTCTCTCTCTCCATCTTTCTCTCTCCTTGTCTACCTTCCTCACTCTCTCTGCCTGTCTCTCTCTTCTCTCTCTCTCTCTCCCTACCTCTCTCTCTCCATCTTTCTCTCTCCTTGTCTACCTTCCTCACTCTCTCTGCCCGTCTCTCTCTTCTCTCTCTCTCTCTCTCCCTGCCTGTCTCTCTCTTCTCTCTCTCTCTCCCTGCCTGTCTCTCTCTTCTCTCTCTCTCTCTACCTGCCTGTATCTCTCTTCTCTCTCCCTGCCTGTCTCTCTCTTCTCTCTCTCTCTCCCTGCCTGTCTCTCTCTTCTCTCTCTCTCCCTGCCTGTCTCTCTCGTCTCTCTCTCTCCCTGCCTGTCTCCCTCTTCTCTCTCTCTCCCTGCCTGTCTCTCTCTTCTCTCTCCCTGCCTGTCTCTCTCTTCTCTCTCTTATCTCTCCCTGCCTGTCTCTCTCTTCTCTATCTTATCTCTCCCTGCCTGTCTCTCTCTTCTCTCTCTCTCTCCCTTCCTGTCTCTCTCTTCTCTCCCTGCCTGTCTCTCTCTTCTCTCTCTCTCTCTCCCTGCCTGTCTCTCTCTTCTCTCTCCCTGCCTGTCTCTCTCTTCTCTCTCCCTGCCTGCCTGTCTCTCTCTTCTCTCCCTGCCTGCCTGTCTCTCTCTTCTCTCCCTGCCTGCCTGTCTCTCTCTTCTCTCTCTCTCTCCCTGCCTGTCTCTCTCTTCTCTCTCTCTCCCTGCCTGTCTCTCTCTTCTCTCTCCCTGCCGTCTCCCTGCCTGTCTCTCTCTTCTCTCTCTCTGCTTGCCCCTCTCTCTCTTCTCTCTCCCTGCCAACAAAGCAAATGAAACAAAACAAAGACGAAACAGACATTAAAAGTAAACATTACACACAGAAAACGTTTCAAGAGCGTAACAACCGTTAAAACATGATATTATTAGTGGTTAAAAAATGTAGTATAACATTTAAAATGCTACAGTATGTACAGTGTTGTGATAATCTCTCTCTCTCTCTGTCCCTAACTCCCTCTCTCATCCACCCACCAGCTCAAATCTCTTTTTATATAGCCGGAGCGCTTACGGTGGTTGACTCAGTATAGCAAAAGGCAGGAGTCAGGACACACCTAAGGCTGGATATGCTGGCATAATCTCTAAATCGCTTAATGCAACACATCACAGGATAATGGTGGCTTGCTTGCTGGTTATCGGGCAGAACGCCCTGTGCTTCCTCATTTTTCTCAGAAGAAAGAAGGGAAGCCTTGTTTGAGCATGAGCAGCTCTCGCTCTCTCAATTCATTTCAGTATACATTTCTGGACTGCAACATTGTAAGATTGTGCCCTCCGTGGCACTTAAAATACACTGAGTGTACAAAACATTAAGGGCACCTTCCTGATATTTAGTTGCACCCTCCCCCCTTTTGCCCTCAGAACAGACTCAATTCGTCGGGGCATGGACTCTACAAGCTGTTGAAAGCATTCCACAGGGATGCTGGCCCATATTGAATCCAATGTATCCCACAGTTGTGTCAAGTTGGCTGGATGTCCTTTGGGTGGTGGACCATTCTTGATACACACGGGAAACTGTTGAGCGTGAAAAACCCAGCAGCGTTGCAGTTCTTGACACAAACCGGTGCACCTACTACCATACCCAGTTCAAAGGCATTTAAACATTTTGTCTTGCCCATTCACCCTTTGAATTGCATACATATACTACCATTCAAAAGTTTGGGGTCACTTAGAAATGTCCTTGTTTTTAAAGGAAAAGCACATTTTTTGTCCATTAAAATAACATCAAATTGATCAAAAATACAGTGTAGACATTGTTAATGTTGTAAATGACTATTGTAGCTGGAAAAAGCTGATTTAAAAAAAAATGGAATACAGTACATAGAAGGCCAGCATCCCGGAGTCACCTCTTCTCTGTTGACGTTGAGACTGGTGTTTTGCGGGTACTATTTAATGGAGCTGCCAGTTGAGGACTTGTGAGGCGTCTGTTTCTCAAACTAGACACTCTAATGTACTTGTCCTCTTGCTCAGTTGTGCACTGGGGCCTCCCACTCCTCTTTCTATTCTAGTTAGAGCCAGTTTGCGCTGTTCTGTGAAGGGAGTAGTACACAGCGTTGTACGAGATCTTCAGTTTCTTGGCAATTTCTCGCATGGAATAGCCTTCATTTCTGAGAACAAGAATAGACTGACGAGTTTCAGAAGAAAGTCTTTGTTTCTGGCCTTTTTGAGCCTGTAATCGAATCCACAAATGCTGATGCTCCAGATACACAACTAGTCTAAAGGCGGACAGTTTTATTGCTTCTTTAATCAGCACAGCAGTTTTCAGCTGTGCTAACATAATTGCAAAAGGGTTTTCAAATTATTAATTAGTCTTTTAAAATGATAAACTAACACAACGTGCCATTGGAACACAGGAGTGATGGTTGCTGATAATGGGCCTCTGCCTATGTAGATATTCCATGAAAAATCTGCCGTTTCCAGCTACAATAGTCATTTACAACATTAACAATGTCTACATTGTATTTCTGATCTATTTGATGTTATTTTAATGGACAAATGGCTTTTCTTTCAAAAACAAGGACATTTCTAAGTGGCCCCAAGCTTTTGAACGGTAGTGTACACAGTCCATGTCTCAATTGTCTCAAGGCTTAAAAATCCCTCTTTAACCCGTCTCCTCCCCTCCATCTACACTGAAGTGGATTTAACAAGTGACATCAATAAGGGGCTTTCACCTGGATTCACCCGGTCAGTCTGTCATGGAAAGGGCAGGTGTTCTTAATGTTTTGTTGTCATGATCTTTTAGAGCGCAACTTGGCATATACAACAAGGCAATTCGAAATGTCAGACAGGCTCATGTTTCTAACTTGATCACTATTAATCCGAATAATTTGAGTGCTCTTCTCGACCATTGACGGCCTGATAGAACATAGAAAACAACACATAGACAACCCACCCAACTCACGCCCTGACCATACTAAATAAATACAAAACAAGGGAAAACAGGTCAGGAACGTGACAGAACCCCCCCCTCAAGGTGCGAACTCCGGGCGCACCACCTAAAACTCTAGGGGAGGGTCTGGGTGGGCGTCTGTCCGCGGTGGCGGCTCTGGCGCGGGAAGTGGACCCCACTTTAACAATGTTTTTGTCTGCCTCCTTAATCGCCCCCTTGGCCTCCTCCTAACAACCACCCTCCATATCAACCCCACTGGACCAAGGGGCAGCACCGGACTGAGGGGCAGCACCGGACTGAGGGGCAGCACCGGACTGAGGGGCAGCACCGGACTGAGGGGCAGCACCGGACTGAGGGGCAGCACCTGGCTGACTGGCGGCTCTGGCAGATCCTGGCTGGCGGGCGGCTCTGGCAGATCCTGGCTGGCGGGCGGCTCTGGCAGATCCTGGCTGGCGGGCGGCTCTGGCAGATCCTGGCTGGCGGGCGGCTCTGGCAGATCCTGGCTGGCGGGCGGCTCTGGCAGATCCTGGCTGGCGGGCGGCTTTGGCAGATCCTGGCTGGCGGGCGGCTCTGGCAGATCCTGGCTGGCGGGCGGCTCTGGCAGCGCCTGGCTGGCGGGCGGCTCTGGCAGCTCCTGGCTGGCTGGAGGCTCTGGCAGCTCCTGGCTGGCTGGCTCTGGCTGCTCCTGTCTGGCGGACGGCTCTGGCTGCTCCTGTCTGGCGGACGGCTCTGGCTGCTCCTGTCTGGCGGACGGCTCTGGCTGCTCCTGTCTGGCGGACGGCTCTGGCTGCTCCTGTCTGGCGGACGGCTCTGGCTGCTCCTGTCTGGCGGACGGCTCTGGCTGCTCCTGTCTGGCGGACGGCTCTGGCTGCTCATGTCTGGCGGACGGCTCTGGCTGCTCCTGTCTGGCGGACGGCTCTGGCGGCTCGGGACAGACGGGCGGCTCTGACGGCTCGGGACAGACGGGCGGCTCTGGCGGCTCGGGACAGACGGGCGGCTCTGACGGCTCGGGACAGACGGGCGGCTCTGACGGCTCGGGACAGACGGGCGGCTCTGACGGCTCGGGACAGACGGCCGGCTCTGACGGCTCGGGACAGACGGGCGGCTCTGACGGCTCGGGACAGACGGCAGGCGGCTCAGACGGCGCTGGGCAGGCAGGCAGCTCAGACGGCGCTGGGCAGGCAGGCAGCTCAGACGGCGCTGGGCAGGCAGGCAGTTCAGACAGCGCTGGGCAGGCAGGCAGCTCAGGCGGCGCTGGGCAGGCAGGTACACCTGTAGGGAGGAGACGGAGAGACAGCCTGGTGCGGGGGGCTGCCACCGGAGGACTGGTACGTGGAGGTGGCACCGGATATACCGGACCGTGAAGGAGTACACTCGCTCTTGAGCACTGAGCCTGCCCAACCTTACCAGGTTGAATGGTCCCCGTAGCCCTGCCAGTGCGGCGAGGTGGAATAGCCCGCACTGGGCTATGCTGGCGAACCGGGGACACCATTTGTAAGGCTGGTGCCATGTACGCCGGCCCGAGGAGACGCACTGGAGACCAGATGCGTTGGGCCGGCTTCATGACACCCGGCTCGATGCCCAACCTAGCCCTACCAGTGCGGCGAGGTGGAATAGCCCGCACTGGGCTAAGCACGCGTACTGGGGACACCGTGCGCTCCACCGCATAACACGGTGTCTGACCAGTACGACGCTCTCTCACTCCACGGTAAGGAGGGGGAGTTGGCTCAGGTCTCCTACCCAGCTTTGCCACACTCCGCGTGTGTCCCCCCCCCCCCCCCCCCAATAAATGTTTGGGTCTGACTCTCGGGCTTCCGTGCTAGCCGTGTACCTTCATAACGCCTGTTCCTCTCTCCGGTTGCCTTTGCTCTCCTAGCTGCCTCCAGCTGTTCCCATGGGAGGCGATCCTTACCAGCCAGGATCTCCTCCCATGTGTAGCAACCCTTGCCGTCCAGAACGTCTTCCCATGTCCATGAGTCCTGGGTTTCTCTCCGCTGCTGCTGCTGTCGCTGCCCTTTCCCACTCTGCTTGGTCCTTTGTTGGTGGGTGTTTCTGTAACGTTCGTTCTCCTCCTCATCTGAGGAGGAACATGGCGAGAAGGATCGGACCAATATGCAGAGTGGTTGGTTTCCATGGTAATTTAATAACACGAAAACAAATATGCGATACAAAATAACAAAATGAAACTACCGTGACAGTCCCGTGTGGCGAAACACTAACAAGGAACAAACACCCACAAAACACACTTGAAACCCCGGCTGCCTAAGTATGATTCTCAATCAGGGACAACAATTGACAGCTGCCTCTGATTGAGAATCATACCAGGCCGAACACACAAAACCCCAACATAGAAAACAACACATAGACAACCCACCCAACTCACGCCCTGACCATACTAAATAAATACAAAACAAGGGAAAACAGGTCAGGAACGTGACAGTGATAATATAACCAACATTACGCTGGGTATCAGTCAAGCAAGACCTGATGAGAAGTTTGATGATATGTGCCCTAGCCTACCATGCAAAGGCACTATGGATTTATTTTCCCTGGTTGACACAGACATGCTCAGGAAAGCGATATCACAACATAAGCCTTTGACCTGCCTTCTCCATCCTATCCCCACCACCTTCTTCAGAACAGTTTCTAATTGCATATCTGAAGAAGTGCAAGCTATTCTGTATCCCTCTCTGTTCACAGGCACTTTCCCCACTGCACTAAAAACTGCTATGGTGAAACCCCTTCTGAAGAAAAGTCATCTAGATTCTTCAGCTCTTAGCAATTTTCCGCCAATCTCCAACCTTCCATTCTTCAGCAGAATTCTGGAGAAATTGGTGTTCAAACAGCTAAATAATTGTTTAAGTGCCAACTGGTTTTCGTGCCCACCACAGCACAGAGACAGCCTTAGATAAAGTGGTAAATGATCTTAGAGCCATAACAGATGCCAAACAGCTCTCGGCCTTTGTACTCTTGGATTTAAGTGTTGCATTCGACACTGTTGACCATGATGTCCTTCTGGACAGACTGGAGAGGTGGGATGGCCTCTCCAGTCCAGTTCTAAATGGGTTTTGGACCTATTTAACCGGTCGAGAGTTTGTCACCCTTGGTGAGCATAACGCAGAGAAAATACACATCACGTGGCGTTCCACAAGGTTCGATGATTCAACAATTGAATTCACTGACAGAGAAAAAGCTAATGAAACACAAATTGACATTTACAGTAGTTGGCTGGCTAGTCTAACATTGGCTAGCTTTCAATATACATTTCAAGTACACTCGAAAACAGATATTTATCTTGTTCAGTCTGGGAGCTGGCTATCTATTTCCAATAGTGTGTAACTGCAGCCCACAATTTGAGTTGTTCCTGCATGTGGGCATTCCTCAACACCCCCCCCTCAAGCATCCTATTGGTTCCTTCATGAACAAGCCCCCTCCCCCTCCCGTCCTTCTCGAGCATCCCATTGGTTCCTGCATAAATGCCCCCCCCTCGAGCACTTCACTTGCTCCTACATGAACGCCCCCCTCATCCATCACGACATCCTCATTCTTGTGACACTTTTGAATGTGGGTCAAAAGGAAAATTAAACTATTATCTGAGTTTTTCACCCCCGACTCCCGTGTAACGGAGTCCTCCTTGATAACTAGCGGGAACGACACCATGTCCTTCGCTCCCACCTGCCAAACACCTCACCGTCATTAACAGAACTTCGGGAAAACAGTGCCCGACAGGCGGGGGCGAAGGACACTGTGTACCGGTCTCCACCGCTTCCCGATAGCACAGCAGGCGGAGGCTTGGGAGACACTGTGTGCAAGCCAGCTTGCTAGTTAGCAACACTGTGCGCTAGCTTGCTAGTTAGCTAGCTAACACTGTGTCGCCCCTGCTTCCTGTATACCCGAGAAAACCATGCCCGACAGGCGGGGGCAAAGGACACTGTCTACCGGTCACCCCCGCCTTCTGCTAGGACGGACCGCAGGCTGGAGGCTGGGGCGACACCTTGTGCTAGCTAGCGTGCTAGTTACTGACACTGTGTGCTAGTTAGTTAGCTAGCACACAGTGTTGCTCCTGCCTATCGCCTGCTGTGTACCAGAGAAAACCCTCGCTGTTGTTAACAGAACTGTGGGAAAACAGTTCCCAACAGGTGGCGGCTAAAGACACTCTACCGGTGTGTACTAGCTACAGCTCGCTACCTTTGTCGCCCCCGCCTCCTCTTCTTCTGTGGGGTTTATCGGAGGTTGGCATGCAACGCTATGGTGCATTACCACATCCTACTGTACTGGAGTGCCCCTGCCCCACACCTATGTACCAGAGACATACAATAACAATTGACCAATAGAAGTATAAAGAGGGGTTCCTGGCAGGAATGCCCACACGCAAGAACGCCCCGAATTGCGGGCTGCAGTTGCACCCTTCTCGCTATATCTGTTCCTCTTCATCAGATAGCAGCTCACGTTTTCACAAGAGGCTGTGTTTACATTGTAGATAGAAGCAGGCAGGCCATTGGCTGCCTTAATCTCGAGACTTATGTGCGGGAGTTCGGACTGGTTCCAAATTTTGTAGTTCTGCAAATTCGCTTGAGCGGCCGAGTGTTGAAATATACTTTTTTTAGGAGAAAATTTGCAAGAATTCAAGGTGCCAACAAATGTTATAGTCATCATAAGAATGTTTTTACTGTCGTATAGACAAAAAATCCTCTCCTCCCTCGACAGGGATCGATCATATTCACGTTTAAAGGCTTCGGCCCACCACTTGTCTAGCCTTTGGAGAGAGCACCCACGAACTGTGAACTGTGAACTGTGAACTGTGAAGCGGAAAGAAAGCTAGAAGATATCTAGAAATATTGGACGTTGATATATTAAATAACTTACTAGAAACAAAGTTGTGCAGTATATATTTACTACTACAGAAGAATCAAGTGTGAGCTGAACTAGAGGGGAATTGGGTTGTATTTTCCTTTGATGTTTATGAACAGAGAATCCTGATGTGTTAGCTTTATGCTAGCTAAATGCTGTGTGTCTGTGTTGAATAACTAAAACGTACATAATATTTATGATCTAAAACCAGTCAGGATATTGACATAAGCATGTGTAAGAATTCCTACATACTACAGTTTTTTCAGATTTGTAAGAATTTCTAGCTTAAACATACGCCTGGCAATGTAATAACCATATTACTATGATGAAGCTGTTATAACACATAGGACTTCCCTATTTTCACAAGAGGCTAATTACACACACTTGCAGAAGAGCAGATAGCTGACACAACACAACTTACAGAAGATGACCCAATGTTTCCACTCACTGAGAATATCAGGAAGTGCCCCTGCTGACCACTGACAACATACCTTGTAACAGCATGAGCCACACTGACACACCAGACTTTGGAAACAGGAACACACAAACGCACACACCAAATCTCCTGTTTAGCTGAACATTTGGTAACAAAGAACTCTACAAGACTCAGAAGGATGACGCCCAGCTCATCAGGACCAATCTGAGAAGACAACAACCTGTCCAGAACCAACCAGAGGACCAGAACTTCCAGACTCAACCTACTTTCTGTGCTGTATAAAATGTCTATGCAAACTGTTTTAGGGGCTCTCCCTCTGCTAGTTCTCTATGAGCTAAAGGAACGAGTCCGTGCACGCTGTACCAAATATCTTCACTCTGAATAAACTGTCGCTTGTCATACAATTTATCACTTTGTCTGAATCGATCCTTGACCGGCTCACCCTTCTCCATATCCCATTATCAACACGTGTGCTTTTGAGAGTGACCATCATTTTGATTTTAGAACGTTTAGCATTTTTGCTTTTGCTATTGCTACATTGTGCCTTTATTTGTATGAGATTGGACAGTAATGGTGCTCAGTTGTAGTTGCCTTCTCACAGGGGAGAAGAACGTGGGTTTTGCAACACAAGCTGCAAATCCTTTTCAGACCTCTACATGTCAAAATAGTTATCATGACAGAACACTTACTGAAACTTTGTTGTTGATAAAAGTAAGAAACGGAATCATTGATTATTCTGCATGTTCTCTGCAGACTGGTTTTTGTACTCCCTTTTGATTCGAACGGCACCAGCGCCACCTGCAATCTTTTACAAACTACTTTGCTGGTCAACAGCTGGGCTCGTCATCTACAGCTTCTACAATCATCCTCATTGCATCATCGCTATAGAGGGACATTTGACTGGTAGGAACCAAACTGAGATAATCGAGTGCACTCACATTTTGTTTTTATTGGGTACTTATTTTCTATTACTACTGTATTGGACAAAACTGTGCCGTTGTGAATGAATGGTCATAGCGGTTGTGATACTCTGTTGTTGTGGTCCTTGCAGTATTCTTCCTTTAGTAGATAATGAATGTTTTTTTCCTTGCATTTTTAGATACCAGTCTCTTTTCGAACTTAAATAGACCGCTTGCACATCGTACATAGTAACTAAAAGTAGTTCCTACAGTGTGTTACACGTGCACACACACACGTGAGCCCTGACGCACGCACAGTCACATGCACGCAGCAAAGAACACACACACACACTTCACTGACCGGTGACACTGTGGTCGGTCAAGGACTGACACAGTTACCGTGTGATGAAATGCTATACTGTATGTACTGTATGTCAGGGTCATCTTTTGTCACGAATCTCTAGTTCATCAAAATATGTAAACCTGAACCACACAGGACGCACGCCAGGTGTCAATTCAGCAGTATGTGGTTACACACTGAAGCGCATCATCCCAGGGAAACGCATGTAAAGCATTAGGCCAGTATGTCATGTCAAGTTGACAGAAGTGACATAAGAACAATCACGGGAAGAGATATTCCAGGGTATCTCGAGCTCAAATAAGATCAGTATAGAATATCACTATGATTCACCATTGTTCTAAGACTGTTCATTCGTATTTTTAGGGGACACTTAAACATAGGCTGTTATTACAGTAATACAAGTGCAGTGTGGCATGTGTTATTAAATTGGATTGAGTTGAGACTGGGAGCAGAGGGAGGATTTAATAAGATGAAACGCATGGCCACCTCCATCACACAACTTGTGTGGCACATTAGCCAACACATAATGAACCCTAACATACTGCTTTTTTTGGGTGATTGCATTATACATATAGTCACCTAATCAGGGTCATTTTGGGGAGGGGGAGAGATGGGTGGATCTAGAGTGAGTGTATCCGTGTGTGTGCTGTGTGTGTGTTTTGTTGTTTGTGTTTATTTCAGTCACACACAAACAGCAGGGGGTACTGAGGTGCTCTAGCGGAAGAAAGCATCACCCCAGGAGTCAGGCATCCCTCTGCTCTTTCATTTGCTACTTATACACTCGCCTGGCTATGGTGGCCCTGAGGGGCCAACAGGAACACGGGGGGCCAAACACAATGTTTATCCACACTTCATTATACATTACCTTATTGCCAGTCCATCTACACACAGTCACTGCCCATTAATCTTCCAATACAGCCATCCAGGATACCCCTAAAGCCCCAAAACACGGAGACTGTATAACAAAGGCAACAGTGGGAAATAGCATTGTATATTAATGCTTTGAAGCATGGGGGATAATTCACAATAGCCTACAGGGGTATGGGAATGGCTATCATCTCGTTGCTAGCCCTCAGACAGAAGATGAAGGTGGCTAACTGGCCGTCCGTCTGTTTGTGTGTGTCTGTTTGTGTATGCTCAGCACTCGAGCAGTGACAGAGAACAATCTCGCTCACGGAAGACATTTGAATTGAAGCGTGCTGGGGACAAGTGGAATCAGAGAGATGGAAAAGGAGCCAGAGGGAGGGAAAAAGAAGAGCGAGAGGAAGAGACGGAACAGATTTTCAAATGACTAAAGTGTGGAGGGGGGTTGTTGTCATTGCACAGGAGAGAAATGAGAAGATAACATGATTGATACGTGTTGTTCAGATCGGCAGTCTCCGTGTTGTGCGCCTCATGGGTTTTTCTCTCCCTATGATATAAATCTAACCTGTCAGCTGTCCTTAAAAATCATCAACGTGGTATTCCAAGCTCAGACGAGCCGATAACTTACTCTGGTGTATCCAAGCAGCCCCCTCTCCCTCTTCAGAAGTCACAACATCCGAAGAATGGATTTGAGAAGGTAACGATGGACCGCTGAAGTGCACATCAGTTCGAACTCTGTTCAAGTGGATCCTAGTTCACCCAGTCCCAAATTAAATACATTTCTGGAATACTCAGGATATCTGCATTCTTTGGTATGGTAAGCAGCATTCCACAACAGAACCAACCGCCCCGTAACAAGCCATACAGTTGATCAGGATTCAACTGTAGCCAGACACTACAGTACAGAAAGCCCAAGTTCCCAAACTGGGAGACTTTTAAGGGCCTTTACTATCAATCTGTACACAAAGCAATGCAACAACGTAAGCTCATCCATGCCAGAGCAGCCCCAAAACCAAACCCTGACTCTAAGGACAACAGAACCGCTGAATAAGGAAGGGCGTAATTACTAACGTGTTCTCTCGTGTAAAGGGGCTATCGATTCCCGCCCAAGCCTGCAGCAGAGCTCGCTAACATTAGTAAATCGCTGATGAGCTCACGGATCTCTGATTCGATGGCATCTCGTCGCTATCGACAAAAGACTCCGAGAACAATGAGCCTCCCCGTCGACCGCCTTGCTCTTCTATTCCACTAGAATAGGTGATTACTGTATATTGATCTGTAGACTCTGATTGTGCTCCTATAATTAAGGCTGTAATTTGTAGTCCACTGAGCTCGTTTTCTGCCGAGCTCACCCATCTTTGTACAGCCACCCGTTCCATTTTACCCCCACCACCAGCGCTGGGTTGGCCTTGAGGTGAATATGACCATCAAACACAAAGGTTTATTTTTGTTTCCAATAATGCCATCGATGGGTGGCTCATCCATATTGAAATGGGTTATCTGTAGTAAAGGACTGTGGGTGGCTGGTATCGCTCGTTTTTTTGTTATCTTGTAAGAGGATTGCCTTTGAGCTATGGTTGGAAGAAATGCATTATAGGCATGGGTTCAAGGGATGAGGGTTATTTGTGCGCTAACGTAAGCTTTTACCAATTTTATGGTAAGGCACAGACACTTAAGCCAAACGTAAGCCACACATACTATGTTGTATTAAGGTTCTTGCATGGTTAGTAAACCCAGCTTCTCAAGGATAGTAGCTTATACAATCTGTACATGGATTGTATGGTGTGATTGACTACAATTATCCAGACGTAAACCCATTTTAGCCCTTATTAAACTACAGCGAGTTATGTTTGAGGAAAGTTCTGGAATACTACTTCCCCATACATGTAACTACGGACAGACGGAATCAGCATAAAATATTTAACAACATTGTTCAAATGATCAATTACTAACCGTATTGTTTGCATATTCAATCCAACTGCATGTGGACCTATTTACATTCTCTAGCAATTATTTGAATTTATTCCACAGTCAAATGTTTACCTCGTATGCTATCCAGCAGTAGATGAATGAATATGGAATCATATCAAGAACTTCAGTAATGGTTAAACAGTAAAATGAAGACGGATTCAACAAGATGGCTGTGCTGCAGTACTGCGCTTGAATAATCTGCATCGTCCATCACCACACTACACTTCACTACAGTACACGTTGACAGGTACATAAAGTGCCTTTCTAAGTGTCTATAAAGTTTACAGTGCCCTATGGGAAAGAAGACCAGTGAACAAGGCTTTCAAGTACCACTCAGTATGAAAAGACCCTTGATTAAACTCAATTGGATCCCACCTTTACGCTACATTTTTTAGTATCACTTGAATTTGAAATGGCTGTCATTCTGATTGACAACCATTTTAAGAGCACACAAAGAGCAGTTGAGATATTGTGGTGATGAGAAACAAAATTATGATGAAGTCAAAAAGAGACACAAAAAATGTCAATGAAAATAACGTGTTAAGCCTATGATGTAACAACGTCTTTTGCTGGTTGTCGCCCATGCATCACAAATAATACCGTCGACGTCCCACTTATCAATGTAAGGCCATTGAGCATGGGGTCCAAGCGACAATTTGACAGTAGTGTGTGTGAGGGTTTTTCTTTGACCTTTACAGATTACACATCCTCCCTGCGAGTCAATTGCTACTTGCAGCCCACACACACACACACACACACACACAACCCACCCTCGTTTCCCTGAGACTGTTGGCATTTTAACGAGTGTTCCCTTTCACATTTTAGACCTGTTCCAGTGTTTTCTCTTCCTTGTTCTCTCCCTCAGTGAGGTGATTTCAGGTGGTAGAGGATTAACGAGATGCACTTAGACAAAAGAGGCTTTAATTGCCTGTTGCCGGGGAAACTGCCCATTTCTAACCCACTGGCGAAAGACCAATCTGATGACGTTGTGACTCAAGTTCGACCTGCCTCTCTCGCTCTCTCTTTCTCTACCTCATTTCCTCACTTTTCCTAAATTCCTCCGCAGTCGGAGTCTGGCAGGTGACTATTATCACAGTGGTAGCAAGTGTACTCTCAAAGCCTGACAGAGTACATATCACTCAAGCCAATGCTAAATGTAGGCTCAAATGGGTCTGTAAAGACCGGGGCCTGCTTTCCTTATAGTGATGGAACTTGGGTTTATGAGTGTTTTAACGATGCATCTTTCCTACAATGGCCGAAGATGTAACATGCGTTTCCAAAAACATCACTCGGAGTGAACAGTCGCTAAGTGCATCGTTGGAGCATGTGTCGATACTGATTGAATCGAAGGAAAGGCTGTGCTGCTCTTGGATCAGTTTTCTCAATTCAAATCTTACCTTAACATTCCGTTTATTTCACAATACTGATGACGGATCAGATACTAGAGAGATTTGGTGATCCTTTCTCCCCTTTTTCTGGGGCCTGGAGTTTTTCCTGATCTCATGACCTGGTCGGGTAAAACTCTGCGACCCATTCTTAGCTTGTGACAAAATATTATTATTATAGATAGCTTTCCTTTTCATCTGTGCTATGACTACAGGGCTGGGGGTTTCTTGTCGGGTCACGTGAATTGGAAACACTCCTGGCCTAAGGTGGATTAAACCCTTTCAAATTACCACAAACCTTTTTATTATTCATTCTGGATCTGATATCAAAAGATCCAGAGACAACAACTTCAATGGACAACATACTCTGTAGTTTAGTGAACTACTATAGCAGGGCTGAGTGTAATGCAAACAATGGTTATAATGACTACACATATTAATTTCATTTTATACACAATGTTAAGCAGTGGACTTTGACAAATAAAAAAATTGAACAAGACAGCTTACATTTCACACCATACACAGTAGAATGTACAGTTGAAGTCAGAAGTTTACATACACCTTAGCCTAATACATTTAAACTCAGTTTTTCACAATTCCTGACATTTAATCCTAATAAAAATTCCCTGTCTTAGGTCAGTTACGATTGCCACTTTATTTTAAGAATGTGAAATGTCAGAATAATAGTAGACAGAATTATTTATTTCAGCCTTTATTTATTTCATCACATTCCCAGTGCACTCAATTAGTATTTGGTAGCATTGCCTTTAAATTGTTTAACTTGGGTCAAATGTTTCGGGTAGCCTTCCACGAGCTTCCCACAATAAGTTGGGTGAATTGTGGCCCATTCCTGACAGAGCTGGGGTAACTGAGTCAGGTTTGTAGGTCTCCTTGCTTGCACACGCTTTTTCAGTTCTGCCCACAAATTTTCTCTGTGATTGAGGCCAGGGCTTTGCGATGGCCACTCCAATACCTTGACTTTGTTGTCCTTAAGCCATTTTGCCACAACTTTGGAAGTATGCTTGGGGTCATTGTCTATTTGGAAGACCCATTTGCAACCAAGGTTTAACTTCCTGACTGATGTCTTGAGATGTTGCTTCAATATATCCACATCATTTTCCTACCTCATGATGCCATCTATTTTGTGAAGTGCACCAATCCCTCCTGCAGCAAAGCACCCCCATAACATGATGCTGCCACCCCTGTGCTTCACGGTTTGAATGGTGTTCTTCGGCTTGCCAGCCTTCCCCTTTTTCCTCCAAACATAATGATGGTCATTATGGCCAAACAGTTCTATTTTTGTTTCATCAGACCAGAGGACATTTCTCCAAAAAGTACGATCTTTGTCCCCATGTGCAGTTGCAAACCGTAGTCTGGCTTTTTTTATGCGGTTTTGGAGCAGTGGCTTCTTCCTTGCTGAGCGGCCTTTCAGATTATGTCGATATCAGACTTGTTTTACTGTGGATATAGATACTTTTGTACCTGTTTCCTCCAGCATCTTCACAAGGTCCTTTACTGTTGTTCTGGGGTTGATTTGCACTTTTCCCACCAAAATACGTGCATCTCTAGGAGACAGATCGCGTCTCTTTCCTGAGCGGTATGACGACTGCGTGGTCCCATGGTGTTTATACTTGCGTACTATTGTTTGTACAGACAAACATGGTACCTTCAGGCGTTTTGAAATTGCTCCCAACCACACTTGTGGAGGTCTCCAATTTCTTTTCTGAGGTCTTGGCTTATTTCTTTTGATTTTCCCATGATGTCAAGCAAAGAGGCACTGAATTTAAAGGTAAGCCTTGAAATACATCCACAGGTAGACCTCTAATTGACTCAAATGATGTCAATTAGCCTATCAGAAGCTTCTAAAGCCATGACATAATCTTCTGGAATTTACCAAGCTGTTTAAAGGCACAGTCAACTTAGTGTATGCAAACTTCTGACCCACTGGACTTGTGATACAGTGAATTATAAGTACAATAATCTGTCTGTAAACAATTGTTGGAAAAATGACTTGTGTCATGCACAAAGTAGATGTCCTAACCGACTTGCCAAAACTATAATTTGTTAACACGAAATTTGTGTAGTGGTTGAAAAACAAGTTTTAATGACTCGAACCTAAGTGTATGTAAACTTCGGACTTCAACTGAATGTGTAAGTCATAAAACTACTAACCTTGTGTTGCTGTTCTGGTCTCCTTCTGGCCCACCAGAGGTTGGTTACCTGGCGCTCACTGTAGGAACTGTGAGCGCCAGGGAACCAACCTTTGGTGGGCCATAAGCTACTTTCAATATTTTCATTGAAAATAATATCCCCTTTTTCATGAACTACATTTTATTGAAGGTCACTCATTCTATTGCACTATATTCTAACCAAACCTGCATTACCAGTTCATATCAGCAGGTGTCACTATGCACTAGCTAGTCGGAAAAAGACTGACGCCATGATTGCTGCGGTCTCTGTATTTGTGAAAGTTATGGGGGTGCTAGAATCCATAACTATCTCTTTCTGCATTAGCCAACGTGTTCATATTGTCTGTGTAGACAGCTCTGTGGCTGAATTTGTACGTAAAAAACCGTCTGACTAATCTTTTCAGGAACGTCAGTATCCCTTGGCCTTGAGTAGGAGCAGCAGTTTAATCTTCTTTATCCCGTGCCAAACACAGTGAGTCTAAGTTATTAACGTTAGCTGCCTGATTGCATCAACCTAGCTAACTAATTTTAGCTAGCTATCTTTAGAATACCATTCTAGCTAGTTTTAGAGGACGACTAAACTGCTTATATCAATACATACATTTTCCATTAACATTTGTGTTCGCTCTCTCATGAGGCAGGCAACCAGGCAGGAAGGCTGGAAAGCAGCATGAGTGAAGAAAGAAACCAAGGCTTTATGCCCTTGGGGGAATTCCCATCACCATCTTGGAGAGCGGTCCAAATGATTAACCAAGCAAGGGAAGTTTGAAAACGTAAGCCCCTCAGCCCTCGTTTTTAGTCGGCTTTGCGAGTGTACAATTATGTTCACTCCGGGGCCTGAAACTCTCTATAATTAAATTTGCGATGATTGTACATCCGCTAAGAAAAAAAAAACATCAATGGAGAAGTCAACGTACAAGTGTAAGTAAAACATTAATGCAAATAAGTTAGAAATTGTGCCACTAATGCACATGACGGCACAAACACGTCTCATAAAAAGTAAATATGTTTTTGTTTGGTTGTCTTTTGGAAATTGTGGAAAGAAAACATTTTCCTTCTTCAGAAGTTCCAGCTAGGCAGGCTAACGTTAGTTAGCTAATTCATTTGCTAGCTAATATACAGTAGGTGTATATTAATAATGATATATTTAATATAAGTAGACATGCACTCATAATTGACTGTAGCGCATATAAAGCAACCACAAGCTACCGTTGGCTGAAAACACAATCATTGCGATATGAACGAGTGACAAATTTCCAGCCAAGGGTGGTCCATTTAAAAATCATTCCTTCCTCCCTCACCCCTTGACCTGCAAGCGTATACTCGCCAGACATGATACGTCATCAGAAGTGTCCACTTAATTTGAGGGCTGAGGGGATAGGGTGTGTCTTTTTAAGTGTTTGGACCGCAGCCCAAGTGAAGAGTCAAGCGACGAAGAGCTGGTGCAACCAAACATAGTTGTTGAGAAGTGTGGTTTATGAATCTCTGTAGGCTGTACCTAAGAGACCACTGTGACTGACAAGTGAATCCACCTGTCGCAGCGAGCATGGGGGTTACCTTGTGAAGTCCCAGGGACAGAGTTGTGTTCACTAGACAAAACAGAGGCAAACAGGCTGAGGGTCGAGATACTATGTAATCTTGTTCAATGAGAAATGCCTGCTTTCTTTTCGGTTGTATAACGTTTTTCTACGTTTTTCTATGACGTGAACTAATGAATACTTCTCATAAACATGTTCGGTGCTGCTGCTTTGAAAGTGGTGTGGTGGCACCAAACCAGATTGAAAAGTACTGTGGCAAATGCTGTCTGGCCACGCGTTTTCCCGGCGGCTCTGGTCCCAATGATAGGATAGGCCTATACAATAACAGGGTTCAACATCAGTCCAACACCTAAACAATGCGTAGTAAGAGACACATACAGGACAGTGCACTACAGTAAATAGAGTAAGACGTTTCAAACACAAAGGAAGAGGAACTCAGATGGCATTGAAGCCTGCAGTAGCACACTACCACTGACAATGACTATTTGCTTTCGTACAATGACTCTTCACACTGGGGAAAAAAAGCATTATAATTGCATTGAAATCCAGGCCAACTGCCTGTAGAAATACATAAATCGTGTTTAATGAAATGCACTTTTGTGCACAGTTCTTTGTGAGTTACTGTCGATAAAAGCCGAGGGAAATGAAAGGGTTTGGGGGCTGACGTTGGGGGGTGGCTGACATTGTTTTCCATGGGTTTGTTTAAATTGTATTGAATCCCTGGCAAATTGCCTGAAGAATCTTTCCACATAAATTGCTTTAGTTAATATGTTAATGTCAAAGCCGCTAGGGGTGGGGTGGGGGGTGGGGTAAAAGGGCGGTCTGGCTGTCTTGGGTTGACTGCTGGGTTGAGCTGGAGAGAAACAGACACAGATAATTCCCAACTCTAGGTCAGTCTGGGGCTTTGAAAAAAACGCTCTAATATATTATCGACTTGGTATTGTGAATGATTCAAAAATGTCTCTGAAACTGTCGATGGCTCTAGCTTTCATATCTGTAACACACCAAAAAACTAGAGTGAGTTTAATTCTCAAAGGGCACATTGATTGAAGAGACAACCATGGTCTTTGTGTGTCGGGTTGAAACTCTTTCCAAATGACGACTTAGTCCTTTCTCTCTCGTTCTCATTTCTAGTAGCAACCAACCTTCCCACATTTCAAAGATGGAACCCAACGAGAAACACGGCACTGTGTTAAGAGTGCAGTGGGAGAATTGATTCCCTGTTTAGGAAGGAAGGAGGGGAGAAACATGAGACAAAGTGGGCAGAAGAAAACGGCGAGACAGAGAATGGCTGTACTTTCAGTTGTTTAACCACAAAAAAAGTGCTAGTGGCCACAGGAGAAGTTGTATAATGAGCAGAAACGTGTTGCTAGAGTGTTGACCTTTTTGACTCCATGTATTGGTTCTCCCTGCTGGCTCACAACAGGGGCGGCTATTGTGACAGCCTGAACAGGAAGTGCTCGGAGACCTGGCCTGGCGGTTGCTAGCTTCCTGATAACCACATTATCCAACGCAAGTTCCAAATACAGACTCTGACCTGTGATGTTTATGCATAGTGATGTCCCTGTGTCTCTCTCTGAACGTCTCCCTCGCTCTCTGTCTGACTATTTCTCTCTCTAAATGAATCCAAAATAGGTAATGGGTTCCTCTGTGTCTCCTGTCTATTATATATTGGTTAAGAGCATCAACAATGTAGCCATTGAAGAAAATGGGGCCCCATGCTCGAGGGGCCATCCATGGCACACACACTCCATCACTCTCTCTACACCCAACAAATTAGTCGTCTTTAGCGAGAGGCAGCGTGCCGTCTGTAGAGGTGATAGGCTGTTTGTTTAATAACCATGGCTGCATTTAAATTTCACTCCTGACTGCACAATCTGCTTAGCCAGACAAGGCGGTTATGACATCACTCTGGAGTTGGGGTATGTGTGTGTACTTCCAAACTTAGCAGATAACTTAACAGTACAGGCACATGCACCGTCCCACACACAAATACAGACCCCCAACACCCCCAACATTTTAATTCCAGTCAATTTAGAAAGTTAAGCAAATTCCAATTCATTCTCCTGCAGACATGGCCGACGTGGGGAGCCCCCCATGTGAGGCTGAGGCCTCGTACCGGGCACCACCCTAATTAAAATCTCTCTCTCTCTCCTCCCACACACCCATTCCCTCTCTCTCATCCCCATCTCTCTCAACTTTACACTTTTTTCACTCACTTTTCCCACATTCGTCGCTCCCTCCCGCTCCGTCCCTCTCTCTCTGCCCTCCAGGCCTGTACCATAACCCTGATTTTATCATCCAAAATGAATGTGTTCTTTCCCTACCTCCCTGAGCTCTGGTACACAGTCTCTGCTTTATTGACTGTCGGTCAACATCTGCTGTTGGCTTTAACGAGACACTTAGCCTCTGAAGACTGCTAATTAGACATATGAGCCTTTCTTTCTCACCCACTCATCACACACACACACACACACACACACACACACACACACACACACACACACACACACACACACACACACACACACACACACACACACACACACACACACACACACATGCCACCCAGGTAAAATACAGTGTGTGGGCACTGGATGAGCTCACGATGAGCTGCGTGGTTGTGTGTGTACTGTATATACTGTGTGTGTGTGTGTATATACTGTGTGTGTGTGTGGGCATGATGATAATGCGTAGGCGTGGAGACCCGTGGAGACCCTAGGGGTGAGTTGGTTTCCATTAGCCCAGTAAAAGACAGGGTTTTTGACAGTGAGAGAGGGTGTTCATTTCAGCGGGTGTGACATACCTGCTAATAAGTCTAAGTGATGTAAGTCTGAGAATCCTAAAGCAGTGGTCGCCAACCGGTCGATCTCGATCTTCAAGGCATTCCTAGTCGATCACCAACTTTTTCTGTAGAAAAGCCAACGAACGATAAAGAAAAGCCAACGAACGATAAAGGCTTGCACTTCCTTTTTTTAAATCGTGTTGAGCTGTTGCCGGTAGGTGCACTTGATTCAAAAGTCCTGCGCACCGGGTAGGCAAAGTGTTCCCATGAGACAAACTCCGCCTGTCCGTTGGACCGGCAAATCTGTGACTAAATCGAGTGCACCTACTGCGCTGCCCAATCTGGTAGCTCAAATCACCGTGGCTACCGAGCTTCCATGACCCTGGCCACAGCCAAGTTAAATAGGCTACTAGCCTGCGTAAGATGTAATATCTTTTAAAACCATGACCACAGAGAGACTGTCAACGAATACAGCAAAGAGCTGCTGTTTTTATGAGTGAGTTCATGTTTAAGTTTATATTCAGTGCTGTCACTGTTTTTATTCAACACTATTACATAACGCGCTTCTCCGTACTTCCACTCGAGCTGCAGCCGAACGAATGAGTAGCCAAGTATCGATAGCCCTGCGTTTTAATATTATTAGCAGCTCGGCGTGTCGATTTTAATATTAAGGAATATTTAACTTTCTCTGGTCATAGGAACAAGATGAAGGAAAAAGGAAACCGCACACTGCTCTTGATAGTATCGCTGATCTTTAATAAGCTTACATATCGGCCTCACGGCCTTCGTCAGAGCTTTGTGAGTTTTTTAGTTAGCACCCTTATGTAGACCTAGCCCCGCCCACATCCGTTCCACACATCGAATGGGGTTGGAGTCGAAGGAAAAACAAAAGTGCTACCAAATATAACAATATGCATTTCATAAATATTCAAATAAAGTGTGTAAATAAGATGTATTAAACACGTCTGTAAAACCACAATGAGGACATAGACCTACCGAGCAAGTTTTCATTAATCATTGGGTACATCGTACGAAAAACATCAGAGTAATCTTAAATAGGGGCATAATTCATGTTCACATTTACAACATAACATACATCATTAAGACCTTTAGGAAATAATGTCTGGAGGTTGAAAATCCCAAAACATTCTCTTTTACTCAGAGTATTATTGATATCACCTCCCCTGTCTGATATCTTAACTTTCGCTATGCCACAAAAATCTATCATTTATCATCAGACCCAGCTTTGCTGGCTGAATTTAAAAATCCACCACTTATTGTATATAGGAGAGGTCGCAATTTACGCAATAAATTGGTACATGCCAACCGCCAACCACAAAAGAAAATCAGCCAGGCTCTTTTACGCCCTCTTCCAAATGGTAACTATAAATGCAGAGGATGCACACAGCGCAACAACATGATGAAGTGTGAATATTTCTGCCACCCACATACAGGAAAACGGTTCCAAATAAATAACATTATTACGTGTTCCACCAACCATGTTATTTACATTATTAAATGTCCATGTGGGCTGTGCTATGTCGGTAAAACATCTCGTTCTCTCAAACAGAGAATCAGTGAACATAAAAGTTCAATCAGGAGAAACGACAGGGATTATCCAGTCGCAGTACATTTTAATGACCTAAAGCATGACATTTCTACCTTTAGATTTTGTGGCATAGATATCAGACAGGGGAGGTGATATAAATAATACTCTGAGTAAAAGAGAATGTTTTGGGATTTTCACCCTCCAGACATTATTTCCTAAAGGTCTTAATGATGAAATACCTACAGTATGTATGTTATGTTGTGAATTTGAACATGAATTATGCCCCTATTTAAGATTACTCTGATGTTTTTCGTACGATGTACCCAATGATTAATTAAAACTTGCTTGGTAGGTCTATGTCCTCATTGGGGCTTTACAGAGGTGTTTAATACGTCTTATTTACACACTTTATTCAAATATTTATGAAATGCATATTGTTATATTTGGTAGCACTTATTTGTTTTTCCTTTGCCTCCAACCCCTTTCGATGCGTGGAACGGATGTGGGTGGGGCTAGGTCTACATAAGGGTGCTAATAAAAAAAAAACACAAAAGCTCTGACGAAGGCCGTGACGCCGATACGTACGCTTATTAAAGATCCGTGATACTATAAAGAGCGGTGTGCGGTTTCCTTTTTCCTTCATCTTGTTCAACTGTTACCATGCACCTGCAAAAAAGATTGCCCAGATGTGCGAGTGTCTTTTGAATTCTGGTCAAAGGAACAACATGAATTTGTGCAGGAGGCAGATGTGGCGCGACTCGAGTTTCGCCATCAGGTGGAAGACGGTGTCCCCTCTCTATGGTCAGTCTCACCGGAGGAAAGGAAGGAGAGAGCAGGGACCATGAGAGACGGTTGGGAAAAATCATTTTGAATGGTCATCCAACTCGGAATTCCAAGTCGGAAACTCGGGCATCTTTCTAGAGCTCCGACTTTTCCACCTGAAGATCACTGACGTCGTGATTTAACCTCGTTGACCATCAGATGCAGGTACCATCAGTCCAGTAAAATATAAAAGCTAATTATTTCAATTCATGCGCCACAGTGCCTCATAAGTGCTAAACCAACTGATCTATTTTGTTATCAAAGCTCAAGTTTTGAAATATAATATGGTCTGATCAACAATATTGGCAGACCAATCATATAGCCAATATGCTGTGATAATGAATTAGGCCTACTGCCCAAACCTTATTCCTACAAAACTGTTTGTGTGAGGTTAAAAAATCTGAGCAGTAGATCTCAGCTTGCTTTTTGACTGCGAAAGTGATCTTGAAAAAGGTTGGTGACCACTGTTCTAATGTATGTAAATCGAGTCGTGACTGCATTGCTAATAGCTCAGGAAACAGTGACATCTCCATCTGTTGTGGACATGCTGACAGCCAGGTAAGAAAAGATAGTACTTTATTAATCCCCCAAAGGGGAAATTTGATAGGGGTATTGGAGTGCCTGAAAGGTGTGGGATGCTTCAGAATATATTGCTAGTGCTAAATGCATTGCTATTGCTAGCATCATAGCTACAGCAGTTAGCATCATGACTAGAGATGTTAGCATTATAGCTAGAGTGGTTAGCCTAATAGCTAGCACGGTTAGCCTAATAGCTAGCATGGTTAGCATCATAGGTAGCACAGTTAGCCTCTTGGTTATAGGGAACCTCATACCCAGTGCTTGTTGTTACATTGAGTCTACCATCGAGGAATGTGTGCATGAGAGAACTAGCTCTTACAAGAGGGACCCAGTGGGGGATTCCACAGTAGCTGGGCTCACTTTGAGGAATCAACAACAAACTCCATGGGGTGTGTTGTGGGTTGGAGGGAAGAGTGCTAGCTAGGCGCAACAGGACGTCACTGGGTCATCCTAGCGTATTTAGTCCAGATGCTAATGAAGGGATTCTGGGGAAGTCTCCTGCTGTTTACTTCCCTGAAATGAGAGAACAGAGGACCTTAGGGAAGGAGTTTGGGGCAACAAAACTGCCTTTGATCGTAGTGAACACGCTACATTGGCAGTTTATGTCTCTGCGATGTGAAGATGAGAGAGGGAGACAGAGGCAGGGTGCAATGTGATTGGTGGCTGACGCTGTGGCATTTCAAGGTCCCACAAGCAGGATAAAAAGAGAAGCCGGTCCTTCGTTAAAATACTTTGTGGCTTTGTAATACAAAACAGGGATGAGCCAGACAGAAAGGGAAGGAGACGTGTTGAGAGGGATTGATGAGTTAGTGTGAAATAAAGAGATCGAGAGAAGAAAGTAGAGTGAAAGACAGGTGGTTCTATGTAGAGATATCTGTTGATCTTCCCCTTGCGGGCGGACCACCCACGTCTCAGAAAACCCCACCCAGAAGGGAGAGCATGAGGTTCCCTACACTCCCCGCCCCTACCCCACACCACCCACCCCTCGCCCCGGCACTACTCCTCAATAGTGCCAATACAGCCACCCCAACCTACGCTCATCCCCATCCCCTCTTTTGAAGTTTCCCCCAGACCCCTACATCAATATTTCAACAATATCCCCCTATTCTTTTTCCCTCTCTCTCCGTTTCTCTCCATCGCCCCTCCCTTTCGTGCTCCCTCTCTCACATACCCTTAGCAGGAATCTTTCAACAGCGAGATTCCCTCACTCTCTCCCGCTCACTCTTCCTCCCTCCATCCCACCGTACCACACTCCATCCATCCATCCCTCCCTCCTACCATCCCTCCGTCCCTCAAGAACTCTTGCTGGCAGGATGCAGTGTACCAGGAGCCAAAGGAAATCTGACACACTTAATTAGAATTAATATAATTACCATTGACAGGGATCTTGTTAAAAACTTTCTACAGAATGAAGGCATGGATTATTTCTCCCTTATTATCCCTTGACAGTGTTTTCATCCGCCTATTGAACAATCTCTTCCTCAAAGGAAAAGCACATTGGTGTACCAAATATAAGATGTGTTTCATAAATCGAATAGGCCACCGAAGCCAGCAATTATTGTATATATTTTTTATGATTTTAGATTAAGCTGTGATGCAAAATGATTTCAAATCCCTCTCTCTCCTCTCTCCTCCTGTCACAGCCATTCTCCCCTCCGCCAGCTGTGCAGGGTAGAGGCCCGCTGTGCCAAGTGCCATTTGATTAGACGCTTCCTGGCAACCGCAGTAATTGTGCAGACATTTTCCCCCTCAGCCCTCTACAGAAGATGCATCATCTCTCACTCCCTTTTTCTCCTTTAACTCTCTTTCTGGTTCTCTGGTTCACTCTCTCTTTTTCTCGCCATTTTCTTTCTCTCCCCGTTTCCCCCTTTCTTCTATTCTAATGCTCGCCTGTAAACCACAATTATTTGACTGCAATCGACCTTTCTCCTCAACCTGGCTTACACGTGTGAATGTGTGATACTGTAACAACTAATACAAAACCAAAAGATATTCAGCACCTGATCACGTGAGCTACAATGAGCTATGGTAGTCAGTGAAAAAAGAGAGTGAGTGAAAGAACAAGTAAGAGAATAAAAGAAAAACACAATAGAGGGATAACTACAAGTGCTAAACTTTCCTCATCAGTCGTAATGATCCTTGTCAAATCAAATTGTATTGGTCACATACACGTGTTTAGCAGATGTTACTGCGGGTGTAGCGAAATGCTTGTGTTTCTAGCTCCATCTGTGCAGTAATATTCAACAATTCACAACAATACACACAATCCTAAAAGTAAAATAATGGAATTAAGGAATATATAAATATTAGGATGAGCAATGTCGGAGTGGCATAGACTAAAGTACAGTAGAATAGAATACATTATATACATATGAAATGAGTTAAGCAAAAATATGTAAACATAATTAAAGTGACGAGTGTTCCATTATTAAAGTGGCCAGTGATTTCAAGTCTATGTACAGTATAAATGGCAGCAGCCTCTAAGGTGCAGGGTTACGTAACCGGGTGGAAGCCGCCTATTGATGGCTATTTAACAGTCTGATGGCCTTGAGATAGAAGCTGTTTTTCAGTCTATCGGTCCCAGCTTTGATGCACCTGTACTGACCTCGCCTTCTGGATGATAGGGGGGTGAACAGGCAATGGGTCGGTTGGTTGTTGTCCTTGATTAACTTTTTGTAGATGTCCTGGAGGGCAGGTAGTTTTCACCCGGTGATGTGTTAAGCAGACTGCACCACCCTCTGGAGAGCCCTGCAGTTGCGAGCCGTGCAGTTGCCGTACCAGGCGGTGATACAGCCTGACAGGATGCTCTCAATTGTGCTTCTGTAAAGGTTTGTGAGGGTTTTAGGTGCCACGCCAAATTTCTTCAGCCTCCTGAGGTTGAAGAGGTGCTGTTGCGTCTTCTTCACCACACTGTCTGAGTGGGTGGACCATTTCGGATCTTCAGTGATGTGTACACCGAGGAACTTTCCACCTGCTCCACTGTGGTCCCATCGATGTGGATAGGGGCGTGCTCCCTCTGCTGTTTCCTGAAGTCCACGATCAAGTCTTTTGTTTTGTCGACATTGAGTGAGAGGTTATTTTCCTGACACCACACTCCGAGGGCCCTCACCTCCTCCCTGTAGGCTGTCTCGTCATTGTTGGTAATCAAGCCTACTACTGTTGTGTCATCTGCAAACTTAATGATTGAGTTGGAGGCGTGCGTGGCCACGCAGTCATGGGTGAACAGGGAGTACAGGAGGGGGCTGAGCACGGACCCTTGTGGGGCCCCTGTGTTGAAGATCAGCAAAGTGGAGGTGTTGTATCCTACCTTCACCACCTGGGGGCGGCCCATCAGGAAGTCCTGGACCGTATTGCACAGGGTGGGGTTCAGACCCATGGCCCCGAGCTTAATGATGAGCTTGGAGGGTACTATGGTGTTGAATGCTGAGCTATAGTCAATAAACAGCATTCTCACATAGGTATTCCTCTTGTCCAGATGGGATAGGGCAGTGTTCAGTGCGATGGCGATTGCATCGTCTGTGGATCTATTGGGGCGGTAAGCAAATTGAAATGGGTCTAGGGTGTCAGGTAAGGTAGAGGTGATATAATCCTTAACTAGCCTCTCAAAGCACTTCATGATGACAGAATTGAATGCTAAGGGGCGATTGTAATTTAGTTAAGTTACCTTTGCTTTCTTGGGTACAGGAACAATGGTGGACATCTTGAAGCAAGTGGGGACAGCAGACTGGGATAGGGAGAGATTGAATATGTCCGTTAACACTCCAGCCATCTGGTCTGCGCATGCTCTGAGGACGCGGCTAGGGACGCCGTCTTGGCCGGCAGCCTTGCGAGGGTTAACACACTTAAATGTCTTCCTCACGTCAGCCACGGAGAAGGAAAGCCCACAGTCCTTGGTAACGGGCCGCGTCGGTGGCACTGTGTTTAGCTTGTCCGGAAGCAAGACGTCGGTGTCCGCGACATGGCTGGTTTTCCCTTTGTAGTCCGTGATTGTCTGTAGATCCCGCCACATACGTCTCGTGTCTGAGCTGTTGAATTGCGACTCCACTTTGTCTCTACACTGACGTTTTGCCTGTTTGATTGCCTTACGGAAGGACTAAATACACTGTTTGTAATCTGCAACATTCCCAGTCACCTTGCCATGATTAACTTAAGGCTAGGGGGCAGTATTTTCGTTTTTGGCTAAAAAACGTACCCATTTGAAACTGCCTATTTCTCAGCCCCCGAAACTAGAATATGCATATAATTGTTAGGATAGAAAACACTCTGAAGTTTCCAAAAATGTCAAAATTTTGTCTGTGAGTTAAACAGAACTGATATTGCAGGCTAAAACCTGAGGAAAATCCAATCAGGAAGTGCCCTTGTTTTTGAAACCTCTCTGTTCCTATGCATCCCTATTGCCCATTTAAAGGGATATCAACCAGACTCCTTTTTCTATGGCTTCCCTAAGGTGTCAACAGCCTTTAGACATAGTTTCAGGCTTTTATTTTGAAGAATGAGCGTGAACGACCACATTGCGTAAGTGGATAGGTGGGGGCTCTCAGAGTGAGTTGTCCGCAAAAGGGAAAGGTAGCCATTGTTACTCCCGGTCCTAGTGATAAGCCAACTGTCCCGGTTGATATATTATCGAATAGATATTTGAAAAACACCCTGAGGATGGATTATAAAAAACGTTTGACATGTTTCTGTGGACATTATGGATATAATTTGGAATTTTTGTCTGCGTTGTCGTGACCGCTCTTTCCGGTGGATTCCTGGGCACCAAACTAACGGAGGTATTTGGATATAAAAAATATCTTTATGGAACAAAAGGAACATTTGTTGTCTAACTGGGAGTCTCGTGAGTGAAAACATCCGAAGATCATCAAAGGTAAACGATTAATTTGATTGCTTTTCTGATTTTCGTGACCAAGTTACCTGATGCTAAGTGTACTTATTGTTTTGTCGAGCGATCGATAAATGTATTGCTTTCGCTGTAAAGCATAATTTCAAAATCTGAGACGACAGGTGGATTAACCTGTTGAGGACAGAGGGCGCTGTTTTCACTTTGGGGGAAAATCGTGCCCAATTTAAACGGCCTCGTACTCAATTCTTGCTCGTACAATATGCATATTATTATTACTATTGGATAGAAAACACTCTCTAGTTTCTAAAACCGTTTGAATTATATCTGTGAGTAAAACAGAACTCCTTTTGCAGCAAACTTCCTGACAGGAAGTGGAAAATCTGAAATCGATGCACTGTTCTAGGGCCTGCCTATAAAGGTCCTTGATATTTATTAGAATACATGCACTTCATACGTCTTCCACTAGATGTCGACAGGCAGTGAGAGAAGAAATGGAGTGTGTAACTTGATCTGGGGTCGAATAATAGCTCTCGGCATGACGTGTCACCAGTTTCCTGTTTTCTGGAGAGCGCGTGAAGGGACCTGGATTTGCCTTCTGATAAGCTGTCGTTATGGACGACTAATATCTCCGGCTTTGATTTTATTTGATACATGTGACAATATCATCGTAAAGTATGTTTTTTCAATATAGTTTTATTAGATTATTGAAATTTATTCAGGACGTTAGGCGTGTTGCGTTGTGTGCCTTTGTTCAGGAAGGAGAGCTTAGCGCCACTTTGCTAGCTTTCCGTGCTAATTGACTGGAGAAGAGGACATTCTAAATCCAAACAACGATTGTTCCCGACAAAGGACCCCTTGTACAACATTCTGATGAAAGATCATCAAAAGTAGGACCCATTTTATGATGCTATTTCATATATCTGTCGAACATGTTGAACTAGTCGTTAGAATTCTAACACGGCGATTGCATTAAGAACTAGTGTATCTATCATTTCCTATACAACATGTATTTTCTAGTAACGTTTATGAATAGTTATTTGGTCAGAATAGTTGGAGTGTCATAAAAATATCCGTACATTCTGGGAAAAAGATGCTACGTTAGCACAATGTATAACCACTTATTTCAGCTCTAAATATGCACATTTTCGAACAAAACATAAGTGTATGTATAACCTGATGTTATAGGACTGTCATCTGATGAAGGTTTATGAAGGTTAGTGAAAATTAATATCTTTTGCTGGTTTATTCCCTATCGCTAACGTGCCTATTGCTATCGCTAACGTGCCTTGATGAATGAATGCGGTAGTGTGGTAGGCTATTGTAGTAAGCTAATATAATGCTATATTGTGTTTTCGCTGTAAAACACTTAAAAAAATCGGAAATATTGGCTGGATTCACAAGATGTTTGTCTTTAATTTGCTGTACACCATCAATTTTTCAGAAATGTTTTATGATGAGTATTTAGGTATTTGACGTTGGTGTCTGTAATTACTCTGGCTGCTTCGGTCCTATTTGTGACGGTAGCTGTGATGGTAGCTGCAATGTAAAACTGATTTATACCTCAAATATGCAAATTTTTCAAACAAAACATAGATTTATTGTATAACATGTTATAAGACTGTCATCTGATGAAGTTGTTTCTTGGTTAGTTTGGTTTGGTTCTTGGTTAGTTAGGTTAGCTTTGTGCATGCTACCTGTGCTGTGAAAAATGTCTGTTCTTTTTTGTATTTGGTGGTGAGCTAACATAAATATATGTGGTGTTTTCGCTGTAAAACATTTTAAAAATCGGACATGTTGACTGGATTCACAAGATGTGTATCTTTCATTTGCTGTATTGGACTTGTTAATGTGTGAAAGTTAAATATTTCTAAAAAAGATCTTTTGAATTTCGCGCTCTGCCTTTTCAGTGGAATGTGGGAGGAGTTCCGCTAGCGGAACGCCGGTGCCAGACAGGTTAACAAAAGGCTAAGCTGTGTTTTGCAATATTGCACTTGTGATTTCATGAATATGAATATTTTCTAATAATATTATTTACCTGTGGCGCTATGCTACGCTATGCTATTCAGCGTTGCTGATGACAATTATCCCGGATCCGGGATGGGTGGTTCAGAAAGGTTAAATGCAGTGGTTCGCGCTTTCAGTTTTTTTGCGAATGCTGCCATCTATCCACGTTTCTAATTTGGGTAGGTTTTAATAGTCACAGTGAGTACAACATCTCCTATACACTTCCTGATGAACTCTGTCACCGTATCCGTGTATTCGTCGATATTATTCTCAGAGGCTACCTGAGACATATCCCAGTCTGCGTGATCAAAACATTCTTGAAGCATGGATTCCGATTGGTCAGACCAGCATTGAATAGTCCTTAGCACGGGTACTTCCTGTTTGAGTTTCTGCCTATAGGAAGGGAGGAGCAAAATGGAGTCCTGATCAGATTTGCCGAAGGGAGGGCAGATGAAGGCTTTGTAGGCATTTCGAAAAACTGAGTAGCAGTGGTCTGTTTTCTCAGAGCGAGTGCTACAGTCAATGTGTTGGTAGAGCGTTTTCCTCAAATTTTCTACAATAAATGTGGCCTCAGCATATGTGGTTTCCAGTTTGCATAAAGTCCAGTGAAGTTCTTTGAGGGCCGTCGTGGTATCGGCTTGAGGGGGAATATACACGGCTGTGACTATAAGAGAATTCTCTTGGGAGGTAATACGGTCAGCATTTGATTGTGAGGTATTATAGGTCAGGTGAATGTTATCACAATCACACAATGAGTAGTTAATAATGAAACATATACCCCCGCCTTTCTTCTTCCCGGAGAGTTCTTTATTCCTGTCTGTCTGATGTACTGAGAACCCAGCTGGCTGTATGGACAAAGACAGTATATCCCGAGAGAGCCATGTTTCTGTGAAACAGTATGTTACAATCTCTGGTGTCTCTCTGGAAGGAGATTCTCGGCCTGAGCTTGTCTACTTTATTATCCAGAGACTGAATATTAGTGAGTAATATACTCGGAAGCGGTGGATAGTGTACATGCCTCCTAAGACGTACTAGAAGTCCACTCCGAATACCTCTTGTTTTGGATCAGCCTCTGGAATCAGTTCAATTGCCCTGCCGGGTACGACCAGAGGATCAAATTTGGGAAAGTCGTATTCCCGGTCGTAATTCTGGTGAGTTACCGCCACTCTGATATCCAAAAGTTATTTCCGACTGTATGTAATAACACACAACATTTCCTGTGCTAATAATATAAGAAATAACACACAAAAAAACTAAATGCTGCAAAGTTGCTTAGGAGCTATAAACAGAGCTGCCCGATCTGTTGGCGCCATCTTGCCAGAACCCACTGGTTTGTGTGTGTTACATGTTCATTCCACACCAGCCTTTGGCTTCAAAGAGCTGGAGCAGGAGCCGAGTAGAGCTGCAGCCCCATGACTGCTGCAGTAACTGTTGGCGCTGAGGACCTCTCTCCTCTCTACAGCTCCATCTCTCTCCCCCACAGCCCAACAGAGGACTGTGGGTAGCACGCCGTAATAATCTTCATCAATCAATTGAAAGGCTCTCAGCTAATTGTAGTTATATTTAGAACGGTGTGATATGTCATCAACAAATGGACAGTGCACTACGTCGCCCAAATTATCCCCAGAGTAATTATCAAAATTGGCATCCCATGGTTGTACCAACAGACCAAACTTGGGCTGGATGGTTAATGGTTGTTGTTTTTTCCTCTCAACGTACATACGGTCAGGAGCTTGTACGGATATTTGTCCTCTCCAGTGTAGTGTGCCTTTAATCTGAGGGATGGGATTTTAATGTATACACACACTGTCCACAGGCCTTCCTTTCCCATCACTGTGAGCAAAGCAATTATGCAGTCTCCTCGACTCATAGAACAGTGAGTAAGGGTGTGCAAAGTTATGTGTGTATGCTTATGTATACTGTATTGGTCTATCAAATTGCCCTACACATACGTAAAACTTATTTAATACCTATGTTTTATGTCAGTCCTCTCTAAAGGTTAAAATGTTGGTGCTTGTTGTGATTTATTTGCAGGGTAAAATCTTTGCCAGTTGGACTTGTTTTGACACGATAAGTCGATATAACAGGTATGCTCCTTTGACTCCTGCATTGGCAGCAGCCCAAACTGATAGGCATCAGAATGGGTTACTAACTGCAATATCCTCTGAAATGTTATTGGAACATTCTGGAGTGCCGACGGGACAGACTCCATTGCTCCTTGAGCAGCATTTAAATGTAATAAGAATGGGATTTGCACTATTATCGAACATTTTGTGTGTCTCCTTTTGTGTGTGTTTACGCCTGTGTGTGTGTGTGTTAGGCCAGTCTAAATACATCAAGTATCAAGCTGGCAGCTGATTCAATGAAGACCCACTGGGCACACTATGTCATTTCAACGTGGATAATTGGGTAATATTTGGTTGAGATGTTGACCAATGAGATTACAACCTATATTCACCCACTCAAAAAGACTGCCAAAAGTTAGTTGAATTTCCAGTGTGTTTTCACTATGCTTTCAACCATCTAAAAGCACAACCAAATTCCAATGGAAAAACTAAGTCCGATTTTTGTTTAAGTCGTCACCCAAAATGTCTATCACTGCGCTTATAAAAAGCAAAGTAAAGTTCAAATGGGAATATAATGTCAGATATTTTGTTTATTTATACAGATTAATGTGACATCATTGTGCTTTATCTAATAGCAGAACCAAAGTATTGAAGTTTAGATAAAGTACATGGTGCAAGTGATCAACGCTGTTTGAGATTCTTAAAGCAATTTTGAAGATCGTAAACATGCACACTTTATATGATGAAATAAGAAGAAATGTATAGTTCCAGTAACCTCAAAATGTGGCCATGGATGTGCTACTCATTTTAAGGTTGAATGTTACATAAGTTTGTAAGATTTACTGTATTACAGAATGTATATTGAATTGTGTTTGGTTTACAACACAACTACTTAGTTCCATTTGAGCCACTGATTTAATCCCATTCATATATCCCAATTTTTATTTATGGTTGAGTTGGAGACATGAAACCAACATATTTGGATTCATTTGTTACATTGTCGACATGTTAATGGGCTATTTATTGTATTTCAAAAGGGATTTTGAATTGTATTTGGTTGTCAACGCAACCAAATAATCAACATTTGAAGGATATATATGGAACTATCCAAGCAGAAGATACATATCCTTTAAATGTTGATATTTGGTTGCTTTGACAACCAACTAAATGTCACTAAATATAATAAAATGTGAAATCAACCCGAGCTTGAAACCGTAACCCTGTCAATTTTTTTAATTCTGTGTTGAATTCAAACAATTACTGTTGTTGACTTTGCAAATGTTATATAGGCCTAAATAGTATCCTTGATGTTTGATAAAGGATGGTCACATTTAATCTGCTCTGTTAAACCTACCCTTCGGAATTACTTTGATAACAACAATGAATCTATTTCGTTTGTAAGTGTAGATTTCTCAACAATCATTCTCATGATAGCACATTGGTAATACAGTGGCTTGCGAAAGTATTCACCCCCCTTGCCATGTTTCCTATTTTGTTGCCTTACAACCTGGAATAAAAAATTTTTTGGGGGGGTTTGTATCATTTGATTTACACAACATGCCTACCACTTTGAAGATGCTAAATATTTTGTATTGTGAAACAAACAAGAAATAAGACAAAAACTGAACTTGAGCGTACATAAGTATTCATCCCCCCAAAGTCAATACTTTGTAGAGCCACCTTTTGCAGCAATTACATCTGCAAGTCTCTTGGGTTATGTCTCTATTAGCAAGGCACATCTAGCCACTGGGATTTTTGCCCATTCTTCAAGGCAAAACTGCTCCAACTCCTTCAAGTTGGATGGGTTCCACTGGTGTACAGCAAATTTTAAGTCATACCACAGATTCTCAATTGGATTGAGGTCTGGGCTTTGACTAGGCCATTTGTGATGACCCTCCCACTCTGTCTGCCGAATTCTTTCTCTTTGCTCTTGTTTTCCTTATTAGGATGTCGGCGGGCGGAGCTGGGAGGGTCGTCAGTGACATGGGACACACCTGGACTCTCTCCATGCAGACACACTGATAGATTTTGGTTGTGGCATTTTTGTGGCTGTTTTGTTTGTTTGCGTTGGCACCTTTCAACACCGCTCATTATCACATTTATGCACGCAACCACTCACTTACACTACTGATTACTGACTACACACACCATTGTTAATTGTATTTAGTTTACTTCCGTTAATAAATACATTATGTTACTCCTTATCTCCACGTTGTCTCCCTTTTTGTTACGAACTTCGAGCCGGTTCGTGACACATTCCAAGACATTTAAATGTTTCCCCTTAATTTTGTCAATAGGGGGCGCTATTTTCACTTTGTAAAAAATCATGCCCAAATTAAACTGCCTTGTACTCTATTCTTGCTCGTACAATATGCATATTATTATTACTATTGGATAGAAAACACTCTCAAGTTTCTAAAACCGTTTGAATTATATCTGTGAGTAAAACAGAACTCATTTTGCAGCAAACTTCCTGACAGGAAGTAAAAAATCTGAAATCGAGGCTCTGTTCCAGGGCCTTCCTATTAATTTGCCTGAAATCTATGGATACACATGCACTGCATACGCCTTCCACTAGATGTCAACAGGCAGTGAGAGGTGGAATGGGGTGTCTAGCTTGATCTGAGGCCGAACAAGCGCTTTTGGAATGACGTGTCTGGAAATTTCGTTGTCTTCGAAGGCGCAAGAAGGAACCCCAGATTGCTTTCTGAAAAGCTTCCGGTATACACGTTAGATATCTCCGGCTCTGATTTTATTTGATAGATGTGATAAAAACATCATAAAGTAGTTTTTTTCAAGCGAGTTATATCAGTTTATTGAACGTTTATTGCGAGTTTTGGAATTTTCTTTTCTTTGCGTCATGTGAAGTTGGGCAAGTTTGCGCCACATGGCTAGCTATGGTTGCTAATTCGACAGGCGAAGAGGACATTCTAAAACCAAACAACGATTATTCTGGACAAAGGACTCCTTGTACAAGATTCTGATGGAAGCTCAGCAAAAGTAGGAACCATTTATGATGTTATTTCGTATTTCTGTGGAAAATGTTTAGTCATATTTTCCGCACTTATTGCGGGCGCTGTCTCGCTATAACGTAAGCTGTATGTCGTACTAAAGTTATTTTTAAAAATCTAACACAGCGGTTGCATTAAGAACTAGTGTATCTTTCATTTGCTGTACAACATGTATTTTTTAGTAAAGTTTGATGAGTTATTTGATTAGATTAGGTGACTGTCCAAAATATCTCTGGATAATTTTGTGCATTTTGACTACGTATTCACATTGTAAAACCACGATTTGTACCGCTAAATATGCACATTCTCGAACAAAACATATATGTATTGTGTAACATGATGTTATAGGACTGTCATCTGATGAAGTTTGTCAAGGTTAGTGAATAATTTTATATCTTTTGCTGTTTTTTTGCGATCGCTACCTTTGCGGTGAATGAATACGGTTGTGTGGTTGGCTATTGTGGTAAGCTAATATAATGCTATATTGTGTTTTCGCTGTAAAACACTTAAAAAATCTGAAATATTGGCTGGATTCACAAGATGTTTATCTTTCATTTGCTGTACACCATGTATTTTTCATAAATGTTTTATGATGAGTATTTAGGTATTTCACGTTCCTCTCTGTAATTATTCCGGCTGCTTTGGTGATATTTTTTTATGGTAGCTGCAATGTAAAACTATGATTTATACCTCAAATATGCACATTTTCGAACAAAACATAGATTTATTGTATAACATGTTATAAGACTGACTGATATTTATATGCTAGTATTTACTTGTGGCGCTATGCTAGGCTATGCTAGTCAGCTTTTTTACTGATGAGGATGCTCCCGGATCCGGGATGGTGACCAAGTAGAAGTTAACCCACTCAAGTGTTGCTTTAGCAGTATGCCTAGGATCATTGTCCTGCTGGAAGGTGAACCTCCATCCCAGTCTCAAATCTCTGGAAGACTGAAACAGGTTTCCCTCAAGAATTTCCCTCAATAATTTCTCTGTATTTAACGCCAGTTTCCCAGTCCTTGCCGATGAAAAACATCCCCACAGCATGATGCTGCCACCACCATGCTTCACTGTGGGGATGGTGTTCTCGGGGTGATGAGAGGTGTTGGGTTTGCGCCAGACATAGCATTTTCCTTGATGGCCAAAAAGCTCAATTTTAGTCTCATCTGATCAGAGTACCTTCTTCGATATATTTGGTATATTTGGTACCTTCTTCGATATATTCTCCCATATGTATTTTGGCGAACACCAAACGTGTTTGCTTATTTTTTTCTTTAATCAATGGGTTTTTTCTTGCCACTCTTCCATAGCTCTGTGGAGTGTACGGCTTAAAGTGGTCCTATGCACAGATACTCCAATCTCTGCTGTGGAGCTTTGCAGCTCCTTCAGGGTTATCTTTGGTCTCTTTGTTGCCCCTCTGATTAATGCCCCCCTTGCCTGGTCCATGAGTTTTGGTGGGCGGCCCTTTCTTGGCAGGTTTGTTGTGGTGCCATATTCTTTAAATTTTTTAATAATGGATTTAATGGTGCTCCGTGGGATGTTCAAAGTTTCAGATATTTTTTTATAACCCAACCCTGATCTGTTCTTCTCCACAACTTTGTCCCTGACCTGTTTGTACTGTATAGCTCCTTGGTCTTCATGGTGCCGCTTGCTTGGTGGTGCCCCTTGCTTAGTGGTGTTGCAGACTCTGGGGCATTTCAGAACAGGTGTATATATACTGAGATCATGTGACACTTAGATTGCACACAGGTGGACTTTATTTAACTAATTATGTGACTTCTGAAGGTAATTGGTTGCACCAGATCATATTTAGAAACAAGGTATTTTTTTCATTTTACTTCACCAATTTGGACTATTATGTGTATGTGTATTATATGAAATCCAAATAAAAATCAATTTAAATTACAGGTTGTAATGCTACAAAATAGGAAAAACGCCAAGGGGGATGAATACGTTGCAAGGCACTGTAGTCAGTGACAAATATTATATCTAAACTGGGCTTGGTTAAAACCTTCGATGAGAGACCAAAGGGTAGCTGTAGATGGATCAATTCTCCAGTAGGAGGTGCTGCCCACCCTTGTAGTTTTTTCTTTTGTTTTCTGATAGTGGATATAACATTGAAGATCTGACGTTGTTTTCATGGTGCAACTTCAACACATTTTACCCAAGGTTTGTCTATGTTGAAATTTGGTTGTCATGATGAAATAATCCTGTGTTTGAAAAATTCACCCTCAGAAACAACAGCTTACATTGATGACTTTTTTCAAATAAAGTCACAATATGTTGACAAATTATTTTGAAAACAGCGTCGATTCATCCATTATTGCCCAGTGGGGAACGAATCTTGCTGCTCTGTTGTCTCCCCCCATTGCTACTGCTGGTTGCTACATAATGCATCAGACAACCTTCACGTCCAAAATCCAATAACCTGATTTAACTAATCAACTCCTATTTCCAGGTTTTCCAGTTAGGCTTTGTGAAGGCTGGCACTGCATGCTTATCAGGCCTAGGCCAGTTAAGGACGCACATTGTATGCACGCACCCACACAGGCACACACAAGCACACTGTAGGTATAAGGTTTCCCCTGAGGGAGAGAACGTGTTGAAGTGTACTCAGGACTGAGTCATTTGTCACCTTTCAGCAGCAGGCCCCTGTCTGCTACCTCTCAGCCCAGTGTGAGCTGGGAAAGTGAAGGGTTTATTCAGGATCGCACAGAGGGAAATCAGAAGTGAATAGAGACTAAGGTTGGCTGCGCTCTAGGAGTGGCATTTGGGTAAATTGAAGGTTCAGTGGGAAAGGTGAAAAAGGGTGTGAGAGTGTGTTGTGTATGAGAGGGGGTTTGTGGGCACATTGCGTGTGTGTGTAAATCCAACGACATTATAAAAATACTGCATGATCTAATCTTCCATGGGAATAGGGCTACAGTAGCTTACGTTTACTATCAAAGGAAAGGGACAAGCTATTTATGGGCCAAGCTGTAATTCCTATGGCATATAAAAATATGAATCTTCCATCGACTCTACCTTTTTAAAAATCTTTCATTCTTTTCTAATTTGAGTCAGCTGGCAGGGATGAGCTGACACTGTGTGCGTGTGTGTGCGCGCACATGTGTGTTTAGGCTTTGAAGGGAGAAATTTGCTTCTGCACAGTCCTCATTTCTCACTGCCCATTGTTCTACACACATTCAGTGACATTGAGAGAAACGAATGGAACATTTGTCAGGAAAGAATACATCGAGATGCCACTGTAAAGCATACTGAGATCAAGAATATGCAATATGCAATGCATTTTTTCCTTCATTCTGTAACCATAAATAGTCAAACGTGTGTGTGTGTGTGTGTTCGTAGGTGTTAGGGCATATATTTGGGGCAAGGTCTATTCTAGATCTGTTTACTTGGGGGGCACGCATTAGTGGATACAGTAGGTTACAGATTTGGGTGTAAGGAGGTTTGAGGTGAAGTACAGTAGCACATTTGAAGCCGAAGCAGACAGCTACTCCGCATGTCCGTGAACAGAGTTGGGTCTAGAAGGTTAAGGTGTATTTGATTGTATTTGGGACAGAATAAGATTGCTAAATGTGAAGTCCAAAACGTAACAGTCGCATAGTTTGCGTGTATTTGGGGAAGATGATGATGACTGTGCTATAGGCTGGTAACAGAACTAGAGCAGAGAGAAGACGGTGAATATACACACTCCATGTCTGTTCTCGGTCTCCAAATCCGGAAGCATGACAGTTACCCCTCACTAATTAGAATGACTTGTAGGCCAGTGGGCAAGGGTCACTGCTGGAACATACTATCATACAGTACACACACACACACACACACACACACACACACACACAGGGTACATTTGACGTGTAGCTTACATGACTACTTGATGTGGCTCTACAGAGCAGACGGAAAGGCCGATGGGGACACTTTCTATTTCAGAAACAAACACAATGTCACCTCCACCCCCAAGGCCTGATCTGTGCTCTCCTCTGCTCAACACGGACAAGCATTAATGTACATTAGCCTTCTTCTGAGACCAAGTTCTACACACGGTCTGTGTGCAGTAAATACAGTATGTATGGGTAGAGGGCATACAAGATTCTTCTAGATATACGGTACTGTAACGACCAGTACGTTGCAGCTGTGAGTTCATAGAAATTGAGAAACTAGATTGTTTACCTTTTTTTAGATCAAGGAAGTCCCTTGCGTCCCATTAGAAAGTATCACATAAACATATCTTCTAAGTGTGTAGATATAATGATTCTCCAATCCTTTCTGTGGCTGAAGCAGGAGCTGTCAATTGGGCACGGTGCAGAAGTTAAATTACTCCGGAGAGTCTTCACGCTACAATCCATTATTAAGGTGGGTATGTTTTCAATCGTTAATGAAGTAGCTGATATTGCAGCCTTGCTGTGTCAGTACCAAGATAAAGATAAAGTTGAATAACTTTCATGGCAAATAGAAGTTTAAAAGAAGAACAAGCTCAAAAGAACGAAGCACATTTCAAGCCTTTCATTAAAACAGGCCCATTGAGACATTGAGGAGTTCATTTCAGATGATTTCTAGACTGTTATGAAACCATCTAAAATCACTGTGATGCTCTAGTTAGTTACCTAATCATTTTCAGGATGGTTAACACCAGTAATTGTGCAGGTAGGTCACTTCCAGCAGTGATTCATGTGCTGTGGCAAACATCATTATATTTACACAGTGGAGTTGACTGTCACCTTGAGAATATGCTATTAGCGCCACGCTGCTAGCTTGCTAGCACAAACAAATGATCTTGGGCTATGATTATAGCACCAAAAGATACTCCTGTCAAATCTCTGCTATCAAACTTAGGCTGTCTCATGGGTTTCTCTCTTCATATGAAGGTGCAACATTCTGTTTCCATTAGAAAGGATGGTTAAATACATTGTGCCGCTCAGTCAATGACGACCTTCATCAGACAGTTTTCTGTTCCTCTATGACCATTCCTCTCCCAGGTGTTTTCGCTGTTGGCTTTCTGATTTAGGCCCCATGTTAGCCCCCCTACTCCCCTACCCCCTGCTTGTCCTTCCACATCAGCCTGATCTCCCACAATCCACTATTCAGTCCTTGCCAGCCAATCCCCAGCAGCCCACAGACTGGCTGGCTGGCTCCGCTGGGCATCGCTGGCATGGGGCCATGCCCGCCTGTGCTCGCTCTGATGTGTTCCTGCCGATGCCAACCACAGAGAGGCTTTCAGACAACCACCGAAAATCACTTTCAGGAATCAGCCGCAATATCCTGTCTCTAGTTCAGTCTCTCTATAAGTCATATGGACTAGATGCTACACAAAGCAGTAAGCTAACAACAGAAAAGAAACACCCTGCAAGAAAACAACATCTTGCCATGCGATGCCACGGCATCCATGACTTGAGCCAATCTAGATCAATCACTGTAATTGTGTTATTGGAAGAAACTGAAAGGAAACTACACTCACTGTTGCGGTGTTGCTCACAGATGCATATTCAACACTCTAAAATAGTGGGGAACCAGATTCTTTACGGGCCCGCTAGCCTAGAAAACCTGGTGAGCTCTTCAAAAAACACCTTAATCCACATAGAAGAGATATGACGGTGAACACGGAGGTTTTATGAGTGGGTTTGAACCACAGAGCATGAGAAGGGAGTACCACTGTAAAGTGGGCTTCTTGGGGAATCAATGTGTTTCAGTGTGTGGGGTGAGCTCAAAATATAGGGAGGCAGATAGGAACTGGTTTACCGTGAACACTGAGGCTATTCCCACTTTAAGATACAGTTTTAACAGTGGCCATGTAGGCTACTGTGGCCATTTGATCATAATGTAGGCCTTCCAGAGTGGCCTACCATAAAAAAACAATGGAGAAAATGCATCCCATAACATTTTTTACATGTAAATAGCTGTTATATCATTCAGCATACAGTAGCAGCCAATGTGTGGTGTTCAGTGTAGGCCTACATTCCATGAGAATTTTGAAAAAAACATGTAGGGCTTGACATTAACCTGTTTATCCACTTGTCCTTTGGACAAGGAGGTGACTGAAAATGTTGTTGTTTGATGCAAGAATCCACTTTACAAAATAAAATGCATTATTATTATTCCCATAACATTATTACAGAGAATCATACAAGTTATGCTACCCTCTGCCTATTGACTGCTCAAGCCTGTCTCAAAATACAACACTGCCCCTTTAAGACAAAGAAAAGCTATTTACTTGACTTGCTTTTCAAAGATGTGCTCTTGAAGGAAGCAATAACTGGGCTCCCCACTATAACTGGGCTAATAACTCACTAACTAGCATGAACAAAATGTGCAGACGTGGCTACATGCAGCTCTCACTTTGATCTCAAAACAAGCGCATCTACTCACCACTGCTCATGCTGTAAACACAGTCCAGTTCAAAGTAAATGGCAAAGAATCCATATATGGCAATGGCCTATTTGCATATCGGCCTACTGCAGCACTGATTGGTTATGTCGCACCGGTCTGTGTAGAGTACGGGCTGAGGCGTACATGTCAATGGAATAGAATCCTACTCCGATGCGTTCTGCCTACAAAAAAAACTATTGCGTTTTGTTTCGGTATGTTACATTGAAGTGGCTAATATTGCATTGATTCGATCACAATTGCCACAATGATGGGAAACATTGATAGTGTTAACATGGAAAACTCTAGAACAGTGGTCACCAATCTTTTCTGAGACAAGATCACTTTCTGAGTTAAAATGCAAGCTGGCTCCGCAAATGCAAGATCTACTGCTCAGATTTTTTTCTAACATGTCTTAAAAAACATAAGCCTATGTAACATTAACCAATTAAAAACAGTACTGTAGCAATGAGATTTGTGCAGTAAGCTATAGGCCCAATACATTAGCACCGCATATAGGCGTTGCTTGAATTGCCCTGTTCGGGGCATATTTCAAAATTTGCGGTAGGCTATATGATCTCACCGATAATAGATCTGTTGTTGTATTACTTGTGAGGCACATCTGAGTGAGCATACATTTAAATAATTGTCTTTTTATTTTAATTTTACTGGGCTGATGATGCCTGCATCTGATGGTCAGTTTCAGAGGAAGCAGACTGAGGGACCGCCTCTCACCGTCCCTCCGCTCTCCCTTTCCTCCACAGAAGCTGACCAAAAAGGGACACCTTCCAACTGATGGCGAAACTCGAGTTGCACCTCATTGTTTCTGCCTCATGCACAAATGCACGTTGTTACTCCTATGAACAGAGAAAGTGAAATATTTCTCAATATTAAAAAAGACCAAAGCCGCTAATAATAACAACAACGCAAGCCTATCAATAGACTTTCCTACTCATTCATTACTGCTGCACTGCTTCTTGTAGCCCTGAGTGGAAATAGGAAGAATGTGTATTTGATGGCTTATAAAAGTGTACTAAGTGCTGAGTAAGAACTTAAACATTCACTCACTCATAAAAACAAGAGCTCTTTTCTCTATTCATTTGCAGTTCCTCTATAATCATGGTTTTAAACGTTTTGAAATCTCACAGTATCAACTTTGCTGTAGGTTTATTTTATGCCTTCTACGTTACTGCAGACACGGTAATCTGAGCCATCCGCTTGGCCAGCAGTGGGCTTATAGTGCACTTGATTTGCTCTCCAGGCCCGCTGGGAAGGCAGAGTTTGTATCTTCAGACACATGAAATGGTTTAAAATGGCAACAGTTCGCCTACCCAGCACGCAGGGCAGCTGAATCGGGTGCACCTACCAACACAAGGCTTTATCGTTGTTGTTTTCTTTACAGAAATGTATGGCGGATGACTCGGAATGCCTTGGCGATCGACCGGTTCATGACCACTGCTCTCGGATGTTGAATGAAGTTCAATCTCGGGCTTCTCTCGGTGGGCTGATATTTCTTCTTTGGGGCGCACGGGCGCTGCTTAAGAGTGAACATTGGTGTTGAACCTCCCTATTTGAACAATTTCTACCAATATTGCCCTGAAAAGAAAACTTTACCCAAGAGTATAGTGATATTACCTATTGACTGATAGTGTTTTTTTCAGGTACCCTAACAGTACTGTTTACAGGTCTGAAACCTGATATTATGACATAAGCATTCCTGGACCTGACTCCAAAAGTTAGCTACCGATGGACAGTTCCAGAAAATATGCTCTATTGACTATGTTTCCTCATGGCAGAGTCTGCACAAGACTGACTGTTAAATGCCCAATATATTGAACATTCTTTTTGTAGCATTTGAACATAAACAGAGTATTTATCAAAACGCGTTTTTGGGCCGAAATGCCTTCTGGAACATGTGAACTTTCATGTGCCTTAATAACAAACTTGTATTCCATCAATAAATAAGAACACAATTGAAAAATTATGAGCCTAGTTGGTTTAGCCAATGAAAAAGACAGGAACCTTTCCGCTAGCCGTGATTGGCTGAGATAATGGATGGGCTGGACATGCCGGGAGAGGAGTTTGGATTGGTCTGCCATGTAGCATGCTTCTGTCTATAACGTGAGCTGTGTGTTGTCCGTTCTACCGCACTGCTTTTGAAAGATATAACGTTAGCCATCGAGAACTACAAAAGTTTTGACCCATCTACTTAGATAGATGTGGCTGGGGGGGGGGGGTGTATTGCATTTCCTTCACATGACCCATTAATTTAAACAAGTGTGCCGGGTGAGCATCATCTAATAATGATAACATATTTTTATACGGACACTTTCTGTTTTTGATATTGCTACTATGCAAGTAATAGCTTCACTGTTTACACCTTCTGTATCCTGTGCATGTGACAAATAGATTTAGATTTGATTTGATATAGTGTGTGTTTACCGCATGGCCTTACATTTGAATCCTTAAAGAGATGGGTGGGGCTAAGGCTTAAGAGGGCGTGAACGATGTTGAATAGGTGTAGACAAAGAAAAGTGTAGACAAAACATTCTAGGGTCCTTTTCTCAAAAGTGGGGTTACAAGTTTATCAACTTTCAAAGCAGAATTACTTTCCCATTATTCCTCAACTGCAGTATATGATGTACCATTTTCTAGCTCTGAGTCTCTACTTTTATGTAAAAAACACAATTTCAAAATGTACTACATAAAACCGAATCGAGGTGGTTGGTCACATTTATACAGTGTTTTCAGAAAGTATTCATACTTCTTTTACTTATTCCACGTTTTGTTGTGTTACCGTCAGAATTCAAAATTGATTAAATATATTTTTTCCTCACCCATCTACACACAATATCCCATAATGACAAAGTGAACATTTACCAAATGTATTGAAAATTAAATACAGAAATATCTCATAAGTAGTCCCACCCCTGAGTCAATACTTTGTAGAAGCACCTTTGGCAGCGATTACAGCTAGAGTCTTTCTGGGTAAGTCTTTAAGAGCTTTCCACACCTGGATTGTCCAACATTTGCCCATTATTCTTTTCAAACTACTTCAAGCTCTGTCAAATTGGTTGTTGATCATTGCTAGACATCAATTTTCAGGTCTTGCCATAGACTTTCAAGTACATTCAAGTAGATTTAAGTCAAAACTGTAAATTAGCCACTCAGGGAACATGCACAGTCTTCTTGGTAAGCAACTCGTGTTATTGTCCTGCTGACAACAATTACAAGCATACCCATAACATGATACAGCCACCACTATACTTGAAAATATGGAGAGTGGTACTCTGCAATGTGTTGTATTGGATTTGCCCCAAACATAACACTTTGTATTAATGAAAAAAAAGTGAATTGCTTTGCCACTTTTTTGCAGTATTACTTTAGTGCCTTGTTGCAAACAGGATGCATGTTTTGGAATATTTATATTCTGTACAGGCTTCCTTCATTTCACTGTAAATTAGGTTGGTATGGTGGATTAACTACAATGTTGATCCATCCTCAGTTTTCTTCCATCAGAGCCATTAAACTCTAACGGTTTAAAAGTCACCACTGGACTCATGGTGAAATCTTTGAGCAGTTTCCTTCCTCTCCGGCAACTGAGATAGGAAGGACGCCTGTATCTTTGTAGTGACTGGGTGTATCAACGCACCGCCCAAAATCTAATTAATAACTTCACCATCCTCAAAGGGATATTCAATGTCAGCTTTTTTTTTTTACCCAAAACCAATAGGTGCCCTTCTTTGCGAGGCATTGGAAAACATCCCTAGTCTTTGTGGTTGAATCTGAAATTCACTGCTCAACTGAGGGACCTTACAGATAATTGTATGTGTGGGGTACAGAGACGAGGTAGTCACTCAAAAATCATGTTAAACACTATTATTGACACAGAGTACAACTTCTTATGTGACTTGTTAAGCACATTTTTATTCCTGAACTTATATAGGCTTGCCATAACAAAGGGGTTGAATACTTATTTTCGCTCTGAATTTGTAATTAATTTGTAAAAAAGAAAAAAAGAAATGTGAAAAACATAATTCCACTTTGACAGTATGGGGTATTGTGTGTAGGCCAGTGACAAATACATGTCAATTGAATCCATTTTAAAATCAGGCTGTAACATAACAAAATGGGGGAAAAGTCAAGAGGTGTGAGTACCTTCTGAAAGCACTGTATGAATATTTAAAACATGCTAGTAGTGGACCTTTCAAGTCATGAAATGTTTGATATACAATCATTCTATTGGAATGCAATCCAGGCCTGGGGCTTTCCTTGTCTGAAAGGAGTAAATTGCCATCTATAGTCTGTCCTCTAACTAGGCCTTCACAATATTTTTGGGATATCGTCGATAGTTTCACATGATTCTTAGGAAAAAAAGCTATCCCAAAATCCTTGGTTGAGTGAAGTTGGAGAACAATGTAAGGAAAATATTTGTTTAAAATATTCTACTCCTTCATTCAAAATATTCTTAGTTGAAAGAAAGGTTTCTCTGTAGTTTAACAATTTTCTCTGTCCTTTTTTATGTGTTTCTATGTTCATTCTTGCCGTTCTCTGTCCAATTTGCTCATTTTTCTTTTATAAATGAAACCAGATCTCTCCTGAGTAAATTCCTCAAACTCTTTGTGATTTGCATCTAAATGATTTAGTGCTTCTTTAAGAACACTTTTTCCACACCACTGATTTGTAATGCTAAGTCTTATCTCTGTTGACAGTTTTTTTGCTTTTGGGGTGAACATTTAATTGAATGGTCTCTAAAGGCACATTTCAAGGCATTCCTTTCGATAAGTGGGTCCGCTGAACCTATTGTGCAAGGGGAAAAAAATCTGTTTTGAATTCTTTCATTTTTGTTAAGAAAGTGCTGTCAGTCAATAAATCAATATCCTCTTCCTCGTGGAAAATCATTCATTGTTACATGGAGGGCTATAAGCTGATGGTCCGAGGGCATTTGATCCTCAATCAATATTTTCTTAAGGGCACCATAGAAACAGATACCAGGAAGTAATCAATACGACGAGCTTGATTGAGCCTCCTCCATGTGTCAATAATATTCATGATCTCTTTAAGCGCCCGAGGGGGATAATTGGTAGTATGACTACCTTCACGGTCTATTGATATATTTAATACTGTGCCAATACTGTGACCATGTTTAGGTCTCACTCTGGCTAGAACCCTGCTCTGCATGATGAGAGGGAAAAAACCCAGGTAGGATCTGGTCTCATTTACACAACACCCTTTTCCATTTTTTCAAACCTGAGAGAAGCCGCACCTTTTTCCTTTTGTTCTCGTGTGACAAAGAAAATAGAAATCAATGCATCTGGGCAGCACGGGAGCCCCATCTATTAATAATCCATATTTTTCTGTCTGTCTGCGCTCTCGCTCTCTCTCGCTCCCCTCCCCTTCAGAGACATTGACTGGTAGATATTAAATCATAGGGGATCCTTCCTTACATGTGTAATGGGAAGTTGGTTAGAAGTGACTACACCTTTTGGTGCGTGATTCATCACTGGCAAATAAATGTTTTGCTTCTCTAATTTAAACTGTTAGACATTTAGTAACACCATGAACGTACATGCTGCTGTGTTCTACTTCGTGCCTGAATGACGTCCAGCAGGTGTGTCAAATACTAAACACAACCTAATTAACTAAATATATCTAGGACTAATGCTAGGTGAACTGAGATTCCCAGTATAACTTATTTACCCTGACTCATTCCAAACAGGAATGATACACTCTCCAGGACAGAGGTCTTCACAGATCCACCTGTTCCCGAGACCCGGCCCGGGACCCGAGCAGGTACGGATCAGGAATTCTAAATAATGTCACAGGTCTGGGTCCAATCTGATATGATTGGTTACGGGTCTTGGTTGTGTGTAATTTTAACTGACTTGTCCAGAAAGGCCCGTACAGATCCGAACGCGACTACTGCTGCTCCTGAGTGGTGCGTGTAGCTTGTTGTTGTTGTTGGCCAATCATAAGCCATCAATGCGGCAACAGGCTAGATTCATAGTGCGTCAATGGATGATGGAATTAAAATGTCGGGATTTAAAGTTAAAGGAGAAGGATCGACTACAATGACCAAGAGCCAACAGGTAGGCTGCTACTGTCATGTTCTGACCATAGTTCTTTTGTGTTTTCTTTGTTTTAGTGTTGGTCAGGACGTGAGCTGAGTGGGCATTCTATGTTGTGTGTCTAGTTTTCACGTTTCTATGTTTGGCCTGATATGGTTCTCAATCAGAGGCAGGTGTTAGTCATTGTCCTTGATTGGGAACCATATTTAGGTAGCCTGTTTTGTGTTGGGGTTTGTGGGTGGTTGTCTTCTGTCTTTGTGTTCTATGCACTAGATAGGACTGTTTCGGTTTTGCCACATTTGTTATTTTGTAGTGTTCACGGTTTCGTCGTTATTAAACATGATGATCACTAACTACGCTGCGTCTTGGTCCGATCTCTGCTACACCTCCTCTTCAGACGAAGAGGAGGAAATCTACCATTACAGCTACTTAATATTCTGAATGGAGTTGTTGTTAATGGTAAGTGTAGGATGAGAAAGCGCATGCACTGCAGTCTCAATTAGCCGAGCTAGCTAACGTTAGCTATCTTAACTAGCTTCTCCCGGTTTGATGCAGTTAAGACGGGTACTATGTAATCATGTTTGACGATAAATAACCTAGCTATGGCAGGTATTAGTCTACTATAGCGCGAGTCGGCTTGGTTGGTTGCTGTCTCTCCCTCCCTTCTCCCGGCTCGCCATGTCACTCGCTCACAGTACGGCCCCTCCCCCGCCTGCTAGAGTGGCACCTCTCTCTCCCTTCTCTCACGCTTTATCAGCTCCGATTAATAAAGTGGCTTAAGTAGATTTCTGCTGCTTCCACATTTCTGGATCTGACCAGGTCTACACGGAACGGGTCTAATTGTCCTCAGGTCCGTTAGGAACGGGTCTCTATATAAAAAACATTTATGATGCATATCGGGTCCGGGTGGGAAAGCCCCACGTCCATATCGGAACGGGTCCAACAGAGGCACTATCATAACACGTCAAATAAACTGTTTTAAAAACACTGATTGAATTTAACAAAGCCTTTACTCAAACAGAGATCCAAAGTGCAATCCTCTGACTCCACCTTGTAATCGTAAAAGAGCATCATCAACACACACACACACACACACACACACACACACACACACACACACACACACACACACACACACACACACACACACACACACACATACACACACACACACACACACACACACACACACTTTACTCCACTATAATCACAACAGAGCCAAGGTTTCCATAAAGCCCAACTCTGTAATAATCCTCAACTCTTTAAATATGTATGGGCCAAACATCCACATTCCTCTCTATCTCCCTTTTATTATTTGTCAGCAGAAATGATTTAGCCTCTGGAAGTCTGCTAGGCTGCATTGGATATATGTATTCAGGAAATGATACGTCTTCTAGTCATCTCCTGTTATTGCATTCTATATAACACCCCAAATCTTCCAAATACTCTAAACAAAGCATCTTCTAACTCTCAGACATTGTTAACTGAAAACACTGTTACCGTTGTTCTATAGCACAGCTCTCAAACATGATTGCTGAGGAGAGGATCGACTTCGATTGACTTCAGGGTTGTTGCACCTCAAAGTACAAGAAAGAGGATTTTGACACCCACCATCTCAGATTGTTCTGAAATCGTTTCTGTTATTAGAAACAGGTGGTCAGACCTGGTAATATCAGGATGTAGGATGGGACATAAACCGAACAACGTCAATGACAAGTTTCTCTGAACAGGAAAAGATTATCTAAACAAATCAGTGGGAATACTACATATGATGAAGAAACAATTCTCAAAGCCGCAACTCCATACTACTGATACCATATACTCGTTGTTGAGGTGGGATTGGCGTGGGGGGTCCAAGTGTGGCTTTTTACCATCTCTTTGGATTCCTAATGTCTTACTCATTGTTAGAAAAACGTTTGGTCCAAATCGAAAGTTAGGTTCTAGATTTATTGAATATTATATGAATCCTATAAACTAAAAATCCCCAACGTGGGTGCAATCAATTATCATGTCGCAAGAACGCTGATCTTGTCTGTTTCTAATAACAGAAACTGTGTCAGAACAATCTGAGATGGTGGGTGTCATGGCCTGCTGAAATGACATGGGACGACCCTTTACTTTACACGTGTGTATGTGTGACCCTACAACTGTGAATGATGGGGATTGCGGTGTCCGCCACTGTAAAGCTGATGGCCATCCTCTTAACGTTTAGTCCATCATTCTACCGTCGACTTTGTTTGGCTGTCAGGGTAAAGATCACGTCATAATGTACAGATGAAACCATGTGAATAGGCATAATCTCTAATCAAAGGGTTTGAATGAGAGTGCTAACCTAGCTGAAGTCGTTCTCGTGCAGATTCTATGGCAAGACAAAGAGCCAATGTCCTGGATTGCATTGAATAGGCAAGCACTGTGTCTGATAGCATGGTCCAATGTGTTGCAGAACTATCGAGGTATGGAAATATCCATTGAATTGAAATGGGACACTGTTTTCATTTCTACAGTGTACATTCGTTCTCAAATTGTTTTGTAATTATGGCCTGCATGCTCTTACTTTGCTATACACCTAGCATCCCTGTCCCTTAGTCACAGGAAGTTGACCAAAATAACATGGAGCCCCCCAGGAAAGTCTGTGGTTTTGTGTGTGTATATGTGGTTTTGTGTGTGTATATGTGGTTTTGTGTGTGTATATGTGGTTTTGTGTGTGTATATGTGGTTTTTTGTGCTCGTGTGGTTTTGTGTGCGTGTGTGTCTGCACACGTGTGCCTATGTATATTTGAGGAGACAAAAATATGTTTCTCTTTAAAGTGGCTCCGAGATTAAATTACTTTCGGCGTGGATGGAGGAAAATTTAGAAAATGATTAAAAAATAAATGGAAAAATGATTTCCCATTCCAGCACCTGTCACAATGGGGGGAGAGGAGGCAATGGGCAGACTGCATGCATATTTGTCTGTGTGAGCCAAAGCAAGGCTATGGTGCTAGCTCATTACAAGTCTTTACCAATTTATCCTCCTCTATCTCTCTGCCCTCATGGCTGGCTGGGGACTCCTGTGCCAGATTACCTAAATGAACTAATACTAATCTCAAGTTAGAGTTAATTACGTTGTGAGCAAACAATCTGCCGGCCAGGAAGATAGCCTCTGTCCGCTCGCTGGGACAGCGCCGTGTGGATCGGATACAGAACACTATAGGATTTGTGTGATAGGCTACACTGTGAGTGACCTTGAAGAGAGGGATATTGTTATATTTATGATTGATGTTTTTTGTGAAGGATTTGATTGGTTGTTTGGAGACGAGATGGACAATAGCTTAGCATCCAATGGATATCAATCCAACTTCTCCACGTTTGGAGAAACAGAGTAAAAATATGTCATGAGCCTGAGCAAATACCTGCAATTCCTCTTCCTGTTTTTGTGACCTCCAAAGGGAAGTCAAGGTGTTTGACCTGTGGCGTAGCCCAGCCCCAGCCCCAGCCCCTAACCCTATCCTACAATCACTGTCCCATAAGTAAGCCTGTGTCCCACCTCCCCCATCCCTCTGCCCCTGCCCCAAAGGCTCATCCCCGCCAGGCCTTGAGGAGGGCGGCGATGCACCGTCCATTAGCCTAACTTGCCCATAAATCGCCGGGGGCGTGCTCAGTGCTGCTCACACTCCGCCAAGCGCCACATAATTACATTTCAAAGACGCCGCGGCGCTGACCTCCGCCAAGGCAGCCCACGGCGTAAATAACGGCGCCCGTAAATCTCACCGCCGTGCATCTCGCACCCATCTGTCGTCGCCGACTCTTTCTCCTCCTTCTCCTTCTTCGTCACCACTACCACCATCACACCCTCTCTTCCTCTCTTCTTCTGCATGTCCTCCCCCACTCCTTCATTCTCTCCTTCTCTCCATCCCATGCTATTAGTGGCAATGCCTCGGCGGCTGTTAAGAGTGATGGAGGAGGTGTTCGTCTTCCCTACTCTGGGTGGCATTGCTGAGAATGGGTGCCGGGGTGTGGAGGGGTGAGGAGCTAGGACCATAGAGAGTGGCAGGAGTCAAGGGAGCACGGGGCGTCAGCTGGTGTACAGGAGGTTTAGGGCTCCGAGGCTACACATCCTGACCTGGAAGCTGCTGTCTTATTAAGGAGCTACTACAGAGCTCACCTCCTATCTTTGCAAAGGTGCTGGTTCATGTGTGCCCTCTACCCAACTCTATGGTCACACACCAACAGCTTGGTCTGTATAAAACTAGTACACTAGGAGTCAGTTTGTTCCCTTCCCAACACTGTTGTGGAATTAAATATATTCATGGGGGGGGGGGGGGGGGGGGGGGTTAACTTATCCAGCTTTTATCATATACCTGATGCAATTCACTATTCGGTCCATGATAGAGCAGGGGAGACCGAGCCAGTCGGGCCATGTTGTCTAGGTACTGACTGCAAAGCACAGGCTCCTGAGGAGGGGAGTCTGCTTTCTTGTTTATGTCCCAGTGGCCTCTCCTTCCCCGCTATCGCTCTGCTATCCATCAGTGAGTGACAAGCCTTGAAAGGGCCAGAAAGAGATAGCACCCCTGTTCCGCTCGGAAACGGGGGGGGGTAGAGAGTGGGGAGGAGGAGGGTCACACTCTGGCACTTACAGCCTCACATCCCTGTCCACACTCGCAGGTTTGTTGACAGACCAGGAGATAGATGGAAGTACAGCGGGGAAAAGGGGAGGTGGAAAGCTCTGGGGTGTGTCTGTGTGTGGGGGGAGAAAAGAGGATGTGTGTGGGTGTGTGTCTGCGTGCATGTGTGTGTATCAATCCCCATCCCCAAGGCAACTACACCAAAAAGAACATTCATGCTGCGATAAATCCTACATAAGAAATAAATCACAAGTCATAATGTTTCAAAATGTCTCTCAAGAGGAACAACCTATGATTAGGATTAGGTGATGCCCAGCGTAGGGGTTAGCTTACAACACGTCTGGTGGTTGGCTACTGCTGTGATTATGTTGTAATGGTTGCTCCTTCCAGAGCACAGGTGAGGACAATGACAAAGAGCAAGTGAGCATTACAGGCAATGGCAGTGGTGTAAAGTACTTAAGTAAAACTACTTTAAAGTACTACTTAAGTCGTTTTTGGGGGTATCTGTACTGTACTTTACTTTGCTATTTATATTTACAACTTTACAACTTTTAAAGTAATTTTAGAGTAAACTTTTTAGGCCATACATTTTTCCTGACACCCAAAAGTACTCATTACATTTTGAATGCTTAGCAGGACAGGGAAATGATCCCATTCACACACTTATCAAGACAACATCCCTGGTCATCCCTACTGCCTCTAAACACAAATGCTTCGTTTGAAGGTGATGTCTGAGTGTTGGCGTGTGCCCCTGGCTATCTGTAATTTGTTTTTAAATAATAATTGTGCTGTGTGCTTTGCTTAACACAAGCAATTTGAAATGTTTTATACTTTTACTTTTCATACTTAAGTACATTTTTGCAATTACATTTACTTTTGACACTTACTTATATTTAAAACCAAATACTTTTAGACTTTTACTCAAGTAGTATTTTATTGGGTGACTTTCACTTTTACTTGAGCAATTTTCTATTCAGGTATCTATACTTTTACAGTATGACACCTGGGTACTTTTTCCACCATTGGGCAATGGACAGGTAAAAAGGCAAGCAATTGGGGAGGTGCAGGTACACCAATCTATACAGGATGTCTGCATTTTCAAAGGTACACAATTTTCAGGGTCCAACCTAGGACTTTTCTGAACATTCAGTGCTCATTGCGTGTTGAACTAACCAATGCTAGAACCATACATTGCGAGGAACTATTCATGATTGATATACAATTCAACAGGCCATCCTAAAATATCATATTATAATCGGGACCTCCAAAATCCAAAAGGATGCTGTTTTAAAAAGACAGTGAGAGCACATTATAATACCTTGTGGGAACTATTTTGCCCTTCAGCAGCAGAGTGAGAGCACTGGGGGAGCTATTTAGGGGACGGACCCCCAGTTGATTTCCATTACAGGATTTCAAAGGCAACCGCTGTAAAGGGTAGGGAACCCGCTTACTGGACCCGCGCGCGCACACACACACACACACACACACACACACACACACACACACACACACACACACACACACACACACACACACACACACACACACACACACACACACACACGACCACATACATCAATATGCACATTGGGGAATAGGAGCGGACACATGTGTAAAATGGCAACGCAGGGGTTTAAGCAACCCACTGGGCAGGTGAGTGTATATTGGAAAATGAAAAGATGACTCTCACAGACGTGGGCTTAGAAGTGTGTGTGTGTGTGCGTGTGTGTGTACCATTGACGTCAATACCATGACAAACCTCTTCTGTACTTCATATGGGTGCCAATACCAACAAGCTGACCAGCGCGATTGAGACCTTCTCACCCATCACGGCCTGAAACACAAGTCCACTGCAATAAACATGTTCCTATTGAGAGTCTTTAAACTGTTCCCGACACCATATCCGGAAAGCCCAATCACATCTAATAAGCACACTAATGAACTATCCTCATTATTTTCCCCCTAATCACGTAACACAATCTAGTAATTTGACACGCTTGATTTCTCAAGAATTTCCCTCTCTGGTGCTCAATAACCTGAGCATGTCACCGTACGCAGTGTATGGCGCCACTCTGCACATGCTATCGTGCTACCGCAATACAGGCTGAAGCGAGATGGAGGGAAGGAGGGGAGGGGAGAGAGAGAGAGAGCAATTTCTGCTGGAGCTTTGTATGGCGAGCCCACGGTCAAGGTGACCGAGGACTCTGACACACACATACAAACACAAACGTGCACACACACACACACACACACACACACAAATAACACACAACTGTCCTTTTCTCCCCCCTCCACGACACAGAGCACGTAGGAGCGTATTGACAGGCGTGACCCTATCAGCTGTGTGTTACGTCCACAGGGCAGTCAAGGCAACCTGAGAGTGGTCAGTTTCATAGAGCGGAGTGTGTCTGGGAAGGACTGTCATGACGGATGGTCCAGGAAATAGACTCAAGCACTAGTAATGCTCCTGTGAGTATTAGCCTGTGTGTGTGTGTGTGTGTGTGTGGCCAGAATGTAAAAGTCCACCTCTGAGAAGCCAGTCTACAGGGAATAGAAAATGGTCTCTGAAAGGCTGGTGTGGCAAAGTCGTGAGTCCAAGAACATCTTGCCCCTACAGACGTTCATTGTCAAGAAAGAAAGAAAGGAGATACTGCACACAGCACAGGAGGTTGGTGGCACCTTAATTGGCGAGGACAGGCTCGAGGTACTTGCTGGAGCAGAATGGGTGGAATGGTATGAAATACACGGGTTCCATGTGTTTGACGCCATTCCATTAGCTCCTTTCAAGCCATTATTTTTTCAGCCGTTCTCCCATCCGCAGCCTCCACTAGTACACAACGTTGCAGTACATGAAAGTGCATTATACAAAAGATGTGGAACGTCAAGGGTCCATGTTAAATGAAAAGGTCGAGGTTTGATGTTCCATTATGCTGTAGTCTTCGATTCGTGCTTCTTTGTATGAATTCAAAAATGAAAGCATTTCAAGAAATCTGCCCTTCATAAACCCATATTGAATATTATTACACTTGGGTGCGAATTTAAAACTGTATTTACCATTAAAGAAAGGCTTTCGACACCCACCCACATTGGTACCACGACCAAGACCAACTCAAAGTCCAAACATACACCAATCCAATAATAGGAACCTTAACCCATCATTAACATTAGACTGTGCCCACACATTACTTGAAAGCTTTAATGTTCCCTAAAGGCTTCAAGAGAAGTTAACAGCCTCCAAGTCTTATCTCTCAGCCACGGCACACTCCCGACTGGCTGCCTACGTGGGAACGCAGAGGCGAACACTGCAAATGAAACACAGGGAACAGATGCAGCAGACATTGGGTGGGGAGGTCAGTTTTCATTGACGTTAACGCCACATTGCTTTCCCTGAAAAGAGTCAGTCTCTCTCTCTTTCTCACTATTTCTAGCTCTCTCCCTCTCTTTCTCTCTCACTATTTCTAGCTCTCTCCCTCTCTTTCTCTCTCTCTATTTTTAGATCTCTCTCTCTCTCTCTCTCTCTCTCTCTCTCTCTCTCTCTCTCTCTATTTTTAGATCTCTCTCTCTCTCTCTCTCTCTCTCTCTCTATTTTTAGATCTCTCTCTCTCTCTCTCTATTTTTAGCTCTCTCTCTATTTTTAGATCTCTCTCTCTCTCTCTCTATTTTTAGCTCTCTCTCTATTTTTAGCTCTCTCTCTCTCTCTCTCTCTCTCTCTATTTTTAGATCTCTCTCTCTCTCTCTCTCTATTTTTAGATCTCTCTCTCTCTCTCTCTCTCTCTCTCTCTCTATTTTTAGATCTCTCTCTCTCTCTCTCTCTCTCTCTCTATTTTTAGATCTCTCTCTCTCTCTCTCTCTATTTTTAGCTCTCTCTCTATTTTTAGATCTCTCTCTCTCTCTCTCTCTATTTTTAGCTCTCTCTCTATTTTTAGATCTCTCTCTCTCTCTCTCTCTCTATTTTTAGCTCTCTCTCTATTTTTAGATCTCTCTCTCTCTATTTTTAGATCTCTCTCTCTCTCTATTTTTAGATCTCTCTCTCTCTCTATTTTTAGATCTCTCTCTCTCTCTATTTTTAGATCTCTCTCTCTCTCTATTTTTAGCTCTCTCTCTCTCTATTTTTAGCTCTCTCTCTCTCTATTTTTAGCTCTCTCTCTCTCTATTTTTAGCTCTCTCTCTCTCTCTCTATTTTTATCTCTCTCTCTCTCTCTCTATTTTTATCTCTCTCTCTCTCTCTCTCTATTTTTATCTCTCTCTCTCTCTCTCATCTCTCTCTCTCTCTCTCTATTTTTATCTCTCTCTCTCTCTCTCTATTTTTATCTCTCTCTCTCTCTCTCTCTATTTTTATCTCTCTCTCTCTCTCTCTCTATTTTTATCTCTCTCTCTCTCTCTCTCTATTTTTATCTCTCTCTCTCTCTCTCTCTATTTTTATCTCTCTCTCTCTCTCTCTCTCTCTATTTATCTCTCTCTCTCTCTCTCTCTATTTGTATCTCTCTCTCTCTCTCTCTATTTGTATATCTCTCTCTCTCTCTATTTTTATCTCTCTCTCTCTCTCTCTCTATTTTTATCTCTCTCTCTCTCTCTCTCTCTCTCTCTCTCTATTTTTATCTCTCTCTCTCTATCTATTTTTATCTCTCTCTCTCTCTATTTTTATCTCTCTCTCTCTCTCTCTCTCTCTCTCTCTCTCTCTCTCTCTCTCTCTCTCTCTCTCTCTCTCTCTCTCTCTCTCTCTCTCTCTCTCTCTCTCTCTCTCTCTCTCTCTCTCTCTCTCTCTCTCTCTCTCTCTCTCTCTCTCTCTCTGACACACTTGACACCGCCGCAAACTTACCTGAGCAACAGAGGGAGGCGGAATGAATGAAGATAAAACGGCAGAGGAAAATAAGACAGAGCCATTCAAAGTGACTGCTGTCTAACGTCAAAGGAAACATTTGGTAGACAGGTTGACAAGGAGTGGCATATATTAACGGTATGTCTGTGTACTGTATAGAAATAATGTCACCATTGATGTCAAAGGTATATTATCTACTGTGTACAGTATATCCTTCTCTGGGAATATATATTTTTTATAGAGTTATTATTTAATATGTTGTTTTGGCGTTGTAAAGAATGTCAGTCCAGTACATATCGCTATTCGAAATTGTATTTAGTGTCAATAAAAACAATTGCATGAATGCATTGTTGGAACATTGTAAATACATCTCAGCCTAGTGCATGTACACCCCGCCCCTCTGTATTTATTTGGACAGTGAAGCTAAAACCTTTCATTTGGCTCGATACTCCAGCATTTTTCATTTGAGATCAATTGTTTTATGTGAGGCGACAGTACAGAATGTCACCTTTAACTTGAGGGTATTTTCATACATATGTTTTGTCGTTTAATAATGAAATCCCTTTGTGTATCTGGTCCCCACCCCCCCCCCCTTTAGCTTGTCCAAATAAATACGGAGGGGAGTGTGTGAAATCTGTTGACAATATATGATAACCTAACCCCAACATCAGAGAATTCCAGTATAACCGAATCCCAAAAACAAAATCATTCCTGTAGTGCACCGATACCAGGGTTGAGCTCAATTCAGAATTTAGCTGAGAATGCCTCATAAATTTCAAAATTCAATTTTTGAATTGAATTTGAATTGAAGTAGTAAACAGGATGGAGAATTGCAATTTGAACTTGAATTAAAGGAAATATAATTGAATTCAGTGAAATTCAATGACATTCAAATGCCTTTTCTATATTAGGTGTCCATAAAACATCAAACATGTCGGTATACTGTATACATGCATATAACATTGTTTATTAAACAATAGATTTCAGGACAAACTATTACATGAATGATCTAGGAAAATAAAACCTGTATGCGAATATTCAAAGTTATTCTATTTCATTAATCACCTTCTTTTTTTTTTTTTGCATTATGGGGAAAATACTACATTTCCTAGAATGCATTAGTGTAACACTCAAGTTGACCCTGAGGCCTTCAAAAGAAAGCCAAACAAATTAAATGGTTGAAATTTAATTGGCTATTCTAAGCACTAACGTTAAAAGTCTACATGAACATTGTTTCCAGAGAAAAGTGTTATATTCCTTGGTATCTGGAAGTGTGACCTGTCACATTCAATGAAACTCTCATGTTCTATGACTGAGTGGAATTTCCTTGAATTGCACTGATTCAATTCTACTTCCAGTCACTCAATCTCTATGTCACGTTCCTGACCTGTTTTCCTTGTTTTTGTATGTGTTTAGTTGGTCAGGGCGTGAGTTGGGGTGGGCATTCTATGTATTGTGTTTCTATGTTGGGTTTAATGTGTTGCCTGATATGGTTCTCAATTAGAGGCAGGTGTTTGACGTTTCCTCTGATTGAGAACCATATTAAGGTAGGCTGTTCTCACTGTTTGTTTGTGGGTGATTGTTGCTGTGTCTGTGCACCACACAGTACTGTCTCGTTCGTTCACGTCGTTTATTTGTTTTGTATTTTGTCAGTGTTCTGTTTTGGTTGGATCTTCATTAAATTTCATTATGTATTCAGCACCCGCTGCGCCTTGGTCCACTCATTCACCACAAGACGACCGTTACAGAATCACCCACCAACAAAGGATCAAGCAGCGGTGTAACGGGAGAAAGCAACAGCGCACGAAGGAGGAATGGACATGGGAGGATGTTTTGGACGGCAAGGGTTGCTACACATGGGAGGAGATCCTGGCTGGAAAGGATCGCCTCCCATGGGAACAGCTGGAGGCGATTAGGAGAGCAGAGGCAACCGGAGAGAGGAACCGGCGTTATGAGGGTACGCGACTAGCACGGAAGCCTGTGAGTCAAGCCCAAAAATTTCTTGGGGGGGGGATACAAGGGAGTGTGGCGAAGTCAGGTAGGAGACCTGCGCCAACTCCCCGAGCTTACCGTGGAGAGCGAGAGTACGGGCAGACACCGTGTTACGCAGTAGAGCGCATGGTGTCTCCTGTACGTGTGCATAGCCCGGTGCGGTACATACCAGCTCCTCGTATCGGCCGGGCTAGATTGAGTATTGAGCCAGGTGCCATGAAGCCGGCTCAATGCGTCTGGTCTCCAGTGCGTCTCCTCGGGCCGGCTTGCATGGCACCAGCCTTACGCATGGTGTCCCCGGTTCGCCTACATAGCCCGGTGCGGGTTATTCCACCTCCCCGCACTGGTCGGGCGACGGGGAGCATACAACCAGGTAAGGTTGGGCAGGCTCAGTGCTCAAGGGAGCCAGTACGCCTGCACGGTCCGGTATTTCCGGCGCCACCTCCCCGCCCCAGCCCAGTACCACCAGTGCCTACACCACGCACCAGGCTTCCTGTGCGTCTCCAGAGCCCTGTTCCTCCTCCACGCACTAGCCCTATGGTGCGTGTCTCCAGCCCGGTACCACCAGTTCCGGCACTACGCACCAAGCCTCCTGTGCGTCTCCAGAGTCCTGTACGTCCTGTTGCTGCTCCCCGCACTAGCCCTGAGGTGCGTGTCTCCAGTCCGGTACCACCAGTTCCGGCACCACGCACCAGGCCTACTGTGCGCCTCAGCAGGTCAGAGCCGTCAGCCAGCCATGAGCAGCCAGAGCCGTCAGCCAGCCATGAGCAGCCAGAGCCGTCAGCCAGCCATGAGCAGCCAGAGCCGTCAGCCAGCCATGAGCAGCAAGAGCCGTCAGCCAGCCATGAGCAGCCAGAGCCGTCAGCCAGCCATGAGCAGCCAGAGCCGTCAGCCAGCCATGAGCAGCCAGAGCCCTCAGCCAGCCATGAGCAGCCAGAGCCCTCAGCCAGCCATGAGCAGCCAGAGCCGTCAGCCAGCCATGAGCAGCCAGAGCCTTCCGCCAGCCATGAGCAGCCAGAGCCTTCCGCCAGCCATGAGCAGCCAGAGCCTTCCGCCAGCCATGAGCAGCCAGAGCCTTCCGCCAGCCATGAGCAGCCAGAGCCTTCCGCCAGCCATGAGCAGCCAGAGCCTTCCGCCAGCCATGAGCAGCCAGAGCCTTCCGCCAGCCATGAGCAGCCCCTCAGTCCGGAGCAGCCCCTCAGTCCGGAGCTGCCCCTCAGTCCGGAGCTGCCCCTCAGTCCGGAGCTGCCCCTCAGTCCGGTGTTGCCCCTCATTCCGGTGTTTCCCCTTAGTCCGGTGCTGCCCCTTACTCCAGTGGGGTTAATTTGGAGGGTGGCCATTTGGAGGAGGCTACGGAAGCGGGGTTTGACTATGGTGGGGTGGGGACCACGTCCGGAGCCGGAGCCGCCACCGTGGACAGATGCCCACCCAGACCCTCCCCTAGACTTTAGGTGGTGCGCCCGGAGTTCGCACCTTGAGGGGGGGGTTCTGTCACGTTCCTGACCTGTTTTCCTTGTTTTTGTATGTGTTTAGTTGGTCAGGGCGTGAGTTGGGGTGGGCATTCTATGTATTGTGTTTCTATGTTGGGTTTAATGTGTTGCCTGATATGGTTCTCAATTAGAGGCAGGTGTTTGACGTTTCCTCTGATTGAGAACCATATTAAGGTAGGCTGTTCTCACTGTTTGTTTGTGGGTGATTGTTGCTGTGTCTGTGCACCACACGGTACTGTCTCGTTCGTTCACGTCGTTTATTTGTTTTGTATTTTGTCAGTGTTCTGTTTTGGTTGGATCTTCATTAAATTTCATTATGTATTCAGCACCCGCTGCGCCTTGGTCCGCTCATTCACCACAAGACGACCGTTACACTCTAATTCTACATATTCCTGTGGATGCCAATTCAATTTGAATGTAAAACTCATGAGTTGAATGGGAGTCAATTCTGAATTGAGCCCAACCCTGGTAATTATGTGGGTGGCTCGACACCAGTTGGGTGAACGAGTAATGCTAGCAGCACTGACAGAAGCACGGGGAAAAAAACAGCACTGTTTTTATTTCCACTACACAGAGCCTGGCAGCTGTAGAACAAGGCACTACGTGACTTTATAGGAGAGTAACTTCAATGACTTATAATTTGAAGTACACCTAACATGTTGTAATGCACCAGCCTTTTGATACCAAATACTGCCCTCAAACTCTATTTAATGCCAAATAATGCCCTCAAACTCTATTTAATGCCAAATACTGCCCTCAAGCTCTATTTAAATGCCAAATACTGCTCTCAAACTCTATTTAAATGCCAAATACTGCTCTCAAACTCTATTTAAATGCCAAATACTGCCCTCAGACTCTATTTAATGACACTCCCACTGCATTTCAATCGTATATGCGTGATATCATCAAGCATAGCCATCAAACATCAGTTTGTATTATGTATTATGCATTTGATGTCAAGAAGCCCATATCTGTATGTGTCTGTTTAAACCATGTATTAAAAACACGCATGTGCTGTATACGTGTTTACCCCTTCCAGCTGTGGTGAGAGAGAGGCTGGTGCTGGGCCGCATGTCTGCCCTGCGTGAGGGGAGAGGACGGCTTGGTCCTCGAAGGCTGTCGCACACCCCGCGCCACGCAGGCACTGGCACAGACAGCCGCATCTCCATGGAGACTGGGGGCCTGATGATTTCAAGGAGTGGAGATGAGAATGATGCAAGGGAGGAATGACGAAGGAAACACGCTCAACAGACACACGGCAGCTGGGTGGAGAGAAAAAGCAGAGAGAGGTGGAGAGAGAGAGCGAGGGGGAGGAGAAGTGAGGAAGAGAGAGAGAGAGAGTAAAGAGAGAGCGAGGGGGAGGAGAAGTGAGGAAGAGAGAGAGAGAGAGAGAGAGAGAGAGAGGGGGGAGAAGTGAGAGAGAGTGAGAGAGATGGAAGGAGAGAGTGAGAGAGAGATGGAAGGAGAGAGAGAGAGATATGGAAGGAGAGAGAGAGGCAGAGAGAGAGATATGGAAGGAGAGAGAGAAAGAGAAAGTGAGGCAGAGAGAGAGAGAGATGGAAGGAGAAAGAAAAAGAGAGAGCGAGAAAGAGAGATATGGAAGGAGAGAGAGAGAGAGATGGAAGGAGAGAGAAATGGAAGGAGAAAGAAAAAGAGAGAGAGAGGCAGAGAGAGAGGCAGAGAGAGAGAAATATGGAAGGAGAGAGAGAGAGATATGGAAGGAGAAAGAAAAAGAGCGAGAGAGGCAGAGAGAGAGAGAGAGGGATAAGGAGAGAGAGGTAGATAGCTGCACATCCCATGCCAGTGACACCCAGGGGGATACTCCTGTTACTAACATCATTTTCTCCTCATCCTGCCTCTCCTCTAGCTATCTCCCCACTCCTCTCTTCACATACTATAGTAGTCTACCTGCACTTCTCAAAGCCATCACTTCTGCTGTCTCACCCTATCTATCCCATTACAATATACTGTATGTGATTGGATGCCCTCAATAGGGATAACCACAGTAGCATTGGAAGTACAGTTAAACCCCATTTGCAAATCAAAAATCAAAAACAACCACAATCTTAAATAGCCACAACTGAGGAAAGCACCTCCAGTGTACAAGCAACTTCCACACCCATCAACCACTACCTTCAGTCAAGCACCCACAAGATTGGAGGTAGCGTGGTGACCAGTGTAGTGAGCTCTACAATGTTAGTGATGCTGGCAGACCAGCTGATTCCCATCATAGACTGTAGAGTCCAGGGATCCATATCATCCACCTGACATACGGTACATTCAATAGGTATTAACCTGACGTAATATCATACTTAACCGACATTATGCAAAGTATACAGTAAAAGAATGTTATCTATTCTAGGACAATATAAATGACTTTTTTAGAGTATAATTTGCCCCAAATGAAGCTAGTTATTTAATAACACTGCATATATAATGATAATGGGAATATAATGCCTTTAATGCAAACTATAATGGCATTCAGCCTAGGCAACATTGCAGAACTAGGGAATGTTTAGTCTCTCTCTCTCTCTGTGTGTGTGTGTGTGTGTAGTGGCAGACAGGTAGTTGACTAGGCAGTGGGCAGTCCATATGGGATACTTCTCAGCAGGTGCCCAGCCAGCTGTCCCACTGCCTACCAGCACACTCAGGAGACTCCCCCAGACATGGACGCACACATAGATACATACCAACAAACCTATAGCACAACTTTACTGGGAAGAGCCTGCAATAATAATATACGATAAAAAATAAAAAGCGCTCTCTGGAACCTAAAAGGGTTCTTTGGCTTTTGTCCTACTTGATAACTGTGGATTGCTTGGCTTCATAGCTAGCTTGTGTTTAGTGTGCACTCCTGAGCCCCTGTCTCCCATATTGTCCTCGTTTTCAACGAATCACAGTCCCGGCTTTCTCGGCCGCGGAACATGACGTCGCATTGCAAGCAAATTTCAACAATTTTTTGAAACGGTCTGTTTAAAAAACGAGTTAGAGATGGGTTTTTACTTAGCGGTTTTTCTCTATGCTTTGACCACGACTACAATTCAAGGACGAGTCAACAACATCATTTGGCTATGATGAGTTCACAGAATATTAGCTTTCAAAATGAGATTCCTATTGGACAGTTACTTAAACAATGCCGAGAGGCAAAAGACAGAAAAAGAAAAATGGCTTTACTGATTTGAGTTAGTTAAGTGCCATGACAAACAGGAACTACTTTGGTCGTATTCAGTCTTCCACAATAGGTACATTTAAACGTCGCAACTATAAGACGTATGTGTCAATATTTACATATAATGAAGTCAACTCGTGTATTTGACCTTCCCACCATTCACGCCTAGTAAGACCAATAATATATCACTTCTATTGGGTTTTGGTTGAATAATCTTCCCTCAAACCTGGACGCCTCTTACTGACTATTATTCAATGATACCTATGTAATACAATGAATCAGTGTTTGCCAATCCCAATATGATGGATCATGGTAGCACTGAGATTCTACTCTACACTTTGGCCTATTCAGTGACATCCAAACCAGAAAGGTAGAAGTTGCCAATGATATAGACTCCTATTACTTACCCACATACAGTATCTGATCAGGCCATTACGGAGGATGACGATAATGCCGATAACGATGATTGCACTTTTTAATAATCCTTTTTATGCAAATCGCCAAACAACTTTGAATTATGCATGTATACAGTTCAAACCGATTCTACAATCGGCTAATTGGCCGCCTTTCGAGCTCCATGGCAACCAACCGCCCCACTACTGTTGCTATAGTCCCCCTCCTAACTCCTCCACCCGCAAAATCAGTCTCCCCCTTCTAATTTCCCTTATTACTGCTAAATCAGATATTGAAAAGAGGCAGAAGTAGTTTCTCATACATTTTTTATAATGCTTAACTAAGGATGCAATTTCTCAAAGTTTCTCCTCCCAGCTTGCTCTCTCTCTTTGATGCAAACACAGCTAATTCCTTCTCCTCAATTAATGAATACATTAACCTGTAAATGGAGTGCAAAAAACACTTAGAGAGGTGGTATAATAAAGCTGAAGAATACAGGGATGGGATGCTAGGTAGTTGTCTGTGTGTGAGTATGTGTGTCCGCGTGTGTCCACATGTTTGGGCATCTAAAGTACCACGTCCCCCAGTACAGGCCTGTAAACAAGACCCCCGTCAGCTCCCCCAGTACAGGCCTGTTAACAAGACCCCCGTCAGCTCCCCCAGTACAGGCCTGTTAACAAGACCCCCGTCAGCTCCCCCAGTACAGGCCTGTTAACAAGACCCCCGTCAGTTCCCCCAGTACAGGCCTGTTAACAAGACCCCCGTCAGCTCCCCCAGTACAGGCCTGTAAACAAGACCCCCGTCAGCTCCCCCAGTACAGGCCTGTTAACAAGACCCCCGTCAGTTCTCCCAGTACAGGCCTGTTAACAATACCCCCGTCAGCTCCCCCAGTAGAGGCCCGCTAACAAGGCCCCCGTCAGCTCCCCCAGTACAGGCCCGTTTACAAGACCCCCGTCAGTTCCCCCAGTACAGGCCCGTTAACAAGGCCCCCGTCAGCTCCCCCAGTACAGGCCCGTTTACAAGACCCCAGTCAGTTCCCCCAGTACAGGCCCGTTAACAAGGCCCCCGTCAGCTCCCCCAGTACAGGCCCATTAACAAGGCCCCCATCAGCTCCCCCAGTAAAGGCCTGTTAACAAGACCTCATCAGCTCCCCCAGTACAGGCCCATTAAAGAGACCTCATCAGCTCCCCCAGTACAGGCCCGTTAACAAGACCTCATCAGCTCCCCCAGTACAGGCCTGTTAACAAGACCTCATCAGCTCCCCCAGTCGACGTGGAAGTCAATAGTAAAACAGCCAGCCCTGCCGTGCCACACAGACTCATCTGTCTTTTATCGGTGTCTCTCCAACCTTCACATTCAGCCAGCAGTCAATAGCTGGAATAGACTAATCCATAACAGCAGCATGGTGTCTGATATGCACCCAGATGATTAAGTGTGAACAGCCTCGCAGCGTCACAACCAACATCTGCCAGCAGGCCCATGCATTCATGCTCCTCGAAGGAGAGCGGCACACATGCACACAGACGCAAACACACACACACACGTGCTTACGTAGGCATGTACACTCACACAAAATCAGATACACACACACAGGAGGCAAACACACACACACACACACGTGCTTACGTAGGCATGTACACTCACACAAAATCAGATACACACACACACAGGAGGCAAACACACACACGCACGCACGCACGCACGCACGCACGCACGCACGCACGCACGCACGCACGCACGCACGCACGCACGCACGCACACACACACACACACACACACACACACACACACACACACACACACACACACACACACTCTCTCAATGGCTGACCAATTTAACACACAGCTGGGTGTGCATCAGGAGTGTGTAGATAAAGGGATGTCCTGCGGTATGCAAACCACGCTACTCCTTCGTCTGTGTGTGTACAGGGACGTGTGTGGGGTGGGTGAAGTAAAACAACATGCTTCCTTACAGAAGGCAACACACACTAGGGACATGTTAATCATTTAGCAGACAAGCTCACCCAGAGCGATTAAGGTTAAGTGCCTTGCTCAAGGGCACAGACAGAATTTTCACCAAGTCCGCCAGGGACTCCAGGTCCTGTAGTTTTAGGTTGGCTTGGAGGGAATTCCAAGACCAGGGGGCTGAGTAACGAAAGGACCTTTTTCCACGCTCGGTTCTAATTTTCGCGACTCTTAGCATAAAACAAGACTGAAATCTGAGTTTGTACGGGGGTTTTCATTTCGAGCTAAAAGAGAAGATAAATAAAATGCCCAGTGTACAAAAAATTAGAAGCTCTTACCATGACATATTACATGACCTATGACCCCTTAACGATGTCACCCGTTAAATCCACTTCAATCAGTGTAGATGAAGGGGAGGAGACAGGTTAATGAAGGATTTTTAATCCTTGAGACAATTCAGACATGGATTGTGTATGTGTGCCATTCAGAGGGTGAATGGGCAAGACAAAAGATAAGTGCCTTTGAACGGGGTACGGTAGTAGGTGCCAGGCGCACACGTTTGAGTTTGTCAAGAACTGCAACGCTGCTGGGGTTTTCACGCTCAACAGTTTCCCGTGTGTGTCAAGAATGGTCCACCACCCAAAGGACATCCAGCCAACTTGACACGAATATGTGAAGCATTGGAGTCAACATGGACCAGCATCCCTGTGGAAATGCTTTTGACACCTTATAAAGTGTATGCCCTGATGAATTAAGGCTGTTCTGAGTGCAAAACGGGGGTGCAACTCAATATTAGAAGGTGTTCCTAATATTTTGTACACCCCCCCATGTAAATAAGAATGTACCAGTATTTGAGCCTGCGTGTTGCTAGCCACCCAACAGCACTGTGGAGATCACAGAGATCACAATAGTGAGTTAGACATCTCTGATTGATGACAAAACTAAGGGCTGCATGATACATATAGACAAGAGCCTTTAGACTCGAGCTTGAGGCTCGCACATAAAAAGCATCACCATAGTCTAATACAGAGAGAAAAATATAACGCTTTAACTATTATCTGGCGGCAAAGGAAAAATTAGCTTTGTGCCGGTAATGAAACCCTGACAAGGTTCTCAACATGGGTGGTGAAGCTGAACTTCTCATCCATCCAAACTCCCAGATATTTGTACGTTTGACTTGCTCTATGGAATGTCCATCCAAGGTAGTAATGACATGGTTTTCAGAGTGTTTGTTATTTGAAAATACCATCCATTTTGTTTGAAGAATTCAGATACAGCTTCAAATCGTACATATTCCTTTGAATGATGTTCAAAGCTCTCTGAGCTTTCTCAAAAGTCAAATTGCTGCCACTTGAATAGAGAACAATGTCAACCGTGTAGCAATTGTCATCAGCCGTCTCAATGTGTCGCCCAATGTTGTTGATATAGACAATAAACCACAGAAGACCTAAAATGTATCCTTGAGGCACACCTGAGCACAACTCAACATTGTCTGACTTACAATCATCTGTCTTATTAACAAACTGGGTTCGATTTTACAGGTGGTTCACAAACCACTCCAGAGCATGACCAGCAATCCCAACACACTTCAATCTCTGCACCAAGACAGTATGGTCCACAGTGTCAAACGCCTTTGACAAGTCTATAAATGCAGATACACCAATGCAGCTTCCTATCCAGGGCACAGTGAACATCATTCAAAACCTTCAAAAGTTGCTGTGACAGTGCTGTGGCCACACCTGAAACTTGATTGTATAACAAAACCAATAGTGTTGTCCTGGAGATAGGCCTAAAGCTGCATATTGACTAGGGACTCCAATACCTTTGCCAGAATAGGCAACTTAGATATGGGTCGATAGTTATTCAGTAGAATGGGATCACCTCCATTCAAAAGAGGTAGGTCAAATGCTAATTTCCACAACCTGGGGATTTCATTACATTCTTGGGTGAGGTTAAAAATGTATGTTCAAGGAGAGCAATGATGTCGGCTGCTAATTGTAACAGGCGGGTATCTAGATTATCAGGGCCAGGGGATTTTTTGGACAACGCACCTCTGAGACAGAGAAGAGCGGGAAGGAGAACCTAGAGAAGGAGTGGTGGGGGGCTGATGTTGACCTTTAACCCTAGCAAATAATCCACCTGCATCATGAGAATGTTGATTAAAAGAGTTCAGAATGGAGGTTCTCTCAGTTACCACCTGTAGGTCAATCAGCAGTTGTTTAAGGAGTTGTTGCCAAAATTTGGAAGGATTATTCTGATTATCAGCAGTATATTTGATGTTCCGGTCTGCTTTCAGCATTTGGGTCATAGCCACATCCTTATTCCGAAGTTAAAAGCCATCCAATCATCAGCTGAATCAGACCTTTTTGCTTTAGCCCACAAAGTATTCCGTTTCCTTATGATTTCAGTTAGTTCATCTGTGAACCAAAGGTTGTCTCTGCCCTTAATTCACTATTGTTTGAAAGGGCATGATTGTTGCATATATCCTGGAATGCTTTATGGAAGTAAGAAAAAGGCTAATTCAACAACAGGGATCTCTGTTCCAGGCAGTGACGATTTTAGCATGTACATCTTGGTGGGGAAAACAAACCAAAAATGTGGGATGCATGCCAGCAAAGCCACTACACAACAATAAACAATACATGAATTGCACTATAACGGTGACAAATGTTGACCACAAACTGTTAGGGCCTACATAAGGCTGTTCCAACAGCTGATTCCCCACAGCAGAGTCCCAACACATTACCACTGCTACACATGGTTTCAGCGGAGCCTTGTCTGGCATCGAAACAGTTCATGGCAGACTTGCTTAATTAAACAAATGTGGTTTCTACTGACAATTGAGATGTACAAACTATGGCATAAGCGGATAAGAGGCGATCCGTAATTTCGATTAAGACATTAATGAGCAAGCGCCGACGGACATAGTCAATATAACTATTTGTTCAGCACTTTTGAAATGTACAGGGACAGAATTCAGAACATGGGCCGTTCTTACAGTGTACTCCCTGTACAAGTCAGAACCGTAGGGTAAACAAATGGGGCATATAAACAGACAATGAAAGCTCTTACAATATTCGGTGATTACATTTCTCTAAAACAGGTTATAGGCTATTTGTGCACCACCAAGTTAGAACAGTGGCGGAATTAAGAGGTAAAAATAGACCAAATGATTAGGGTGAGGCACATTGAACACCATTTGGGTCTTTGTGTGTCAAAAAAGATACACGTCATATAACACATATAACACAAATAAGCTTTTAATTTGACACGTCAAATAACACAATTCTATTATAGAATGTTGTGTGTGCTGAATTTGCAAGTGCAAGCCAAGCACCGCCTATACTATCAGTAGCACTGTCAAAGCTGTACAAAAAAGTTGCCAAACAAGCAAACACCGGGTCACGAACGATGTGTTTACAATACCGCGTTGGTGAAAATAGACCAAATTATTAGAGTGAGGCACATGGGCTACTAACCGCTTATTACACAATATACACTTAGTATTACTTTCTTAGCTACAGTATACATTTCCCGATGAGCACCGATACATTTTATCTATAATTTCTCTTCCTTATTTCTCTTCATATGACAAGGATTAAAAAGGATTTGCCAGTAGATCGATGACAATTGATGATGACTGCTTGATATCTTACTTTGAAAGTAAGTCCAATCAAAGCTACTGTAGATATAAAGTGATTTAATGTCGTTCTATCTGTGGCCAACGACCTTGAGTCTTCTTGGACAGGCACTTCTAATATTGATGGGCAAATTTTTTGAGCTCTGACCTTAGAATTGGGGATGATGTCCTGTCTCATGATTGACAGAAAACTGAGCCAATCAGGCACAACGCTCTGTATTTTCTGCTGGCTAGCCTCACCACCACAGGAAGCACTGAGCTAGGCTGAAACACCTGCATTTTGGAGCTGCCTTCCCTCAAAAAAACAAAAATGAGACCATGTTTGTAAGCGGCTTTATTAACTCAATTACATTTTCTTACATTGTTTGCAAACTGATATGTGGCACGTAACAAGCAAAACAGGTAAGCCCCCACCCCCCCCAAAAATCTATATTATTATTATGTATTTTTTTAAATGTACCTAAAAGTGTGGTGCTCAAAAGAGGTGGGGCTCTGCCCTGAATGACGGGTCGCAACTGATTCCAGGAAATGTTAAAAACATAATGAAAAAAACCCTGAGTATCAAACTGCTTCCAGTTTCTTTTCATGATTATACGTGGAGGTAGTTTAGGAATGTTACCATTTCTTACACAGGCAACAGCACAGTGATCACTTAAATCATTAGCAAAATTACTAGAACTATTAAAACGATGTTGAGTGCAATACTAATAATAATATGCATATATTAGCAACTGGGACTGAGGAGCAGGTAGTTTACTCTTGGCACCTCTGGGCACCTTTCATCCAAGCTACTCAATACTGCCCCTGCAGCCATAAGAAGTTAAAATAATATCAATCAAATAGGATTTTAGAGGACACTTTGCATTCAACCTTGTTACATTGTTAACAATCTGTGTGAGATTATAGGTATTACATAGATTCTTGAGTTGGATGTCAACCAGTCTAGGTTCAGGTCACCCAAAAGCACAAATTCAGATTTGCCATATTGTGATAATAGTTATAAAATACAATCCAGATAGCCAGCAATAGCAGATGGGGGTCTATAACAACAGGAGACAACAAGATTTAAGGATGCACAGAGATTTATATTTAAAGACAGATATTCAAATTCAAGTCAAAATGGTACCTGCAAATGTGTCTTTTATGTATTGTCATGACTTTCCCTCCTGGGTGAGGATCAAAGAGCCCCCCCACCCTCTCTCCCACCAGAGAGGAAAAGGAGGAAGTGGATCAGTTTCATGACTTTAACGACCGGTCATAAACTCTCAGACATGTAAATGCAAGTGTGCGGTTTCTCCCATGTCGAATGGGGGAAAACTTGCAGAATTCTCCAGTGCAATAGCGGGGCAAGCATATGGTTTCTCCCAGGATGCAACATGATAAAAACACTCAAAGTTTTCCGCATTTAAGGGGCACCGGGCCCTTACCGCATTGTCAAGGGTAGACAATAGCAACAATAACAACATGTTCATTTTTTGCCTACTGTATCAGACAACTTGAGAAATAACCATAAAACATTTTATAAGACTCCCATCTATTGGTCTGTGAGGTTCCGCTAAACACAAATACTCTTAGCTACAATAAACAACAAAGGCCAAGTAATACACATCTAAAAAGGCATACAAGTTCCAGAGTAATCCACAGGCTAAATTTACATTTAGGATCAGAGACTGCAGTGTGTGCATATAAGTGGGTGCTGGGGCAGTGAGTGAAGGTCAGGGGAGAAGGGGGTACCTGTACCAGACAGGGCAAACTCTAATAGTTGTAACATCAATATCATGAAGCGTATACTGTCAAGATGATGGTGATGGTTCCACAAGTGCTCACACATCCCGAACACAGTTAGCCCTCTTTATGAGGTCGGGGTACTGCAGTTGTCACAAACCCCAGACTTGAAACCCTATGCACACCCGACACTACAGGCAGTCGGGTAGTTTAGTTAGTTACTAGTGGAGTGGAGTTAGTTAGTGATCACTTCAACCGTACTACCTCCAGTCTCTCAGTTGCCCTTGTGGCAGCAAACCGTGTGCAGTCTGGGTGTAGCAGAGCACAGCTGCCCCACGTGATGGATGGGCCTCATTGTAGCACAGGTTAGAAGCTATCCTTGATGGGATGGACCAACTGTTTATCACTCTTTCCCTCCCACCTCTTCCCTCACCCCCCCCCCCCCCCCCCTTCCCCGCTCTACCTCTATCCATCCTCCTCCCGTACGCCATTCACGCCCCGGCTATGTGCTTGCATGACAGATGACCAACAGCGAAACGTAGTCTCCCAATAGTGCCCCCCGCGCGCACGGGGGGGCCGTGCGCGCTTTTCTTCACCGTTTCATCTAATTGCCTCTTTCTTTTCTTTTTCGCTCTCCCTCCATTTCTCCCTCTCTGCCATCAATCTCATCTATAATAGCTGTGTTTAATGAAAGGCCAATGTTTTTTACTTCTCTTGCTCGCTCCTGTGTTTCTCACGTAGCCATTCACTATAGCATGAAGTTGCCCCAGGGTGGTGATGTCAGGTCAGTTTTAAATCCCCCTTCCTAATGTTTTACTAAGGCTAAGCTGATCCTAGATCTGTACCTATGGGCAACTTATTCTTGAATTCAAGCCGGATACAGACTCAATGTGGGAGGTAGCTCTTGATAATCGAAATCCACATCCCACATTTAAGTGGTGGTCAAACTTGATTAATCTGCGTTTATCTCAAATGTGTTGCCGAGGCAATGTGGGACTGGATATAAATACTGTCTCTCTTTCCTCTCTGTAACACCACTCCTCCTTCCTTCCCCTCCTCCTGTCATCCGGTTAGTCTAGTCAGTGAGATGTTAAGTGAAATACATTACGCCTCACTCCTACCAAGCCAAACTGGAGGAGTGTTTCTTCACTGAGAAAAGGAGAAAAATCACCTTCAAATTACCAGCAATCAAACCTTAGGAAACTGTCTTGTGAGCGTTTGGAGTCTACGGAGCATACAGAGCCTATGGATCAGACGTCGATTCTCTGGCGGGGGGGCGACTTGATAAACTGAGTAATTCATCATCAATTTCCTGGTGAAGAGCAGCAAATTCCCTTCCCAGCACGGGGCCCTGCCGTCGTCCATGATTCATTTGAATAAAAAGCACTACATCAACATTAATACGGATTGCTAATTAAGTTCAGATCGTTCATGTTTTTTTGCTGAGATAGATTATCAGAAGCTGAATCAGAATTACATATTACTCATGGGGGTGCACAACATCGATATCTCTGACACTTATGGGGGGGTGACGGTGTGGGACACATTGATATTTCAATTCTCATGGTGGGATCATGCTTTCTTATGTTGTAATTCAAACCATAGCATTGGGCACAGGTCCCATGGCCAGAGCTTGAGAGCTATTGAGCTAGGGTCATATACTAACAGTACATTATGCCCACCTGGGCAGAGCCTTGGCAGAGCTGCTAAATATTCAACAAGGCTAATTCAGCGAGCTGGATGGGGGCCCGAGCTAGGCTGCTAGGGTTGCTAACCACTAGCACCTTATTGATTAAAGTTGTGCTGTGGGGGGGCGGTGGAGCGAGACGGAGAAGGCAGTCCGAGACTCAGAGTACTCAAGCCTTTATACATGAAGAGAGCTGGCACAGACGTTTTACTGCCGAGGTAGTAGACTGGAGTGAAACGGAGTCAGCCGAGTTTAATGTAAGGCGCTAACAACATAAATCTTTATCGGAGGGGGAAGCTACATACAGTCGTCTGGGATTAGTGCCTATCCAATAGTCGCTATAAATCCCTACTGGGGACAAGAACTAAATAATGACAATTACATTGGTACACAGACACACCCCTGAGGGCCACAAAAAATACTATGTTAATATACAGTACAGTGCATTTGGAAAGTATTCAGACCATTTGACTTTTTCCACAATTTGTTACGTTACAACAATCTAACATGGATTAAATACAAACAAATCCTCATACATCTAGACACAATACCCCATAATGACAAAGTGAAAACAACTTTTTTGAAAATTTAGCAAATGTATTAAACATAAAAAACAGAAATACCTTATTTTCATAAATATTCAGACCCTTTGCGATGAGACTCAAAATTGAGCTCAGGTGTATCCTGTTTCCATTGATCTTCCTTGAGATGTTTCTACAACTTGATTGGACTCCACCTGTGGTAAATTCAATTGATTGGGCATGATTTGGAAAGGCACACACCTGTCTATATTAAGGTCCCACAGTTGACAGAGCATGTCAGAGCAAAAACCAAGCCACGAGGTCGAAGGAATTGTCTGTAGAGCTCCAAGACGGAATTGTGTCGAGGCACAGATCTGGAGAAGGGTACCAAAAAATGTCTGCAGCATTGAAGGTACCCAAGAACACAGTGGCCTACATCATTCTTAAATGGAAGAAGTTTGGAACCACCAAGACTCTTCCTAGATCGGGCCGACCATCCAAACTGAGAAATCGGGGGTGAAGGGCCTGGTCAGGGAGGTGACCAAGAAACTGATGGTCACTCTGATAGAGCTTCAGAATTCCTCTGTGGTGACGGGAGATTTCAGAAGGACCACCATCTCTACAGCACTTCACCAATCAGGCCTTTATGGTAGAGTGGCCAGACGGAAGCCACTCCTCAGTAAAAGTCACATGACAGCCCGCTTGGAGTTTGCCAAAAGGCACCTAAAGGACTCTCAGACCATGAGAAACAAGATTCTCTGGTTTGATGAAATGAAGATTGAACTCTTTGGCCTGAATGCCAAGCGTCATATCTAGAGGAAACCTGGCACCATCCCTACGGTGAAGCATGGTGGTGGCAGCATCATGCTGTGGGGATGTTTTTCAGTGGCAGGGTCTGGGAGACTAGTCAGGACTAGTCATGAAATCCTGCGCCAGAGCGCTCAGGACCTCTGACTGGGGTGAAGGTTCACATTCCAATAGGCCCATGACCCTAAGCACTCAGCCAAGACAACACAGGAGTGGCTTCAGGACAAGTCTTTGAATGTCCTTCAGTGGCCCAGCCAGAGCCCGGACTTGAACCCCATCGAACATCTCTGGAGAGAACTGAAAATAGCTGTGCAGCGACGCTCCCCATCCAACCTGACAGAGCTTGAGAGGTACTGCAGAGAAGAATGGGAGAAACTCCCCAAATACAGGTGTGCCAAGCTTGTAGCGTCATACCCAAGAAGACTCAAGGCTGTAATCTCTACCAAAGGTGCTTCAACAAAGTCCTGAGTAAATGGTCTGAATACTTATGTTAATGTGATATCAGCTTTTTTATTTTTTATTATAAATTTGCAAAAATGTCTAAAAACCAGTGTTTGCATTGTCATTACTGGGTATTTTGTGTAGATCGACGAGGGGGGAAAAAACAATTTAATCAATTTTAGAATAAGGCTGTAATGTAACAAAATGAGAAAAGGTCAAGAGTTCCGACTCCTTTCCGAATGCACTGTTTACGTGAAGATTTTCATTTGAAAGAACACACTGCTTCCATATTTGTGTTCAACAATCACAGCCATCTTCAATAGATTCCTTTTTAGCGCATATAGTCAAATAGAAATAGACATCAGGCCTTCCGGTCTTCCATGGTAAGAGTAAACACTTCATCGCACATAAGAGTACGGGACATCTTATTTTTGGACCCATTAAACCCAATAGAGCAGGGGTGTCAAACTCATTCCACAGAGGGCCTAGTGTCTGCAGGTTTTTGGTTTTTCCTTTCAATAAAGCCCTAGACAACCAGGTGTGGGGAGTTCCTAACTAATTAGTGATGTTAATTCATCAATCAAGTACAAGGGAGGAGCGAAAACCCGCAGACACTCGGCCCCCCGTGGAATGAGTTTGACACCTGTGCAATAGAGTAATCACAATCATATCTTTAGAATTGGACTGACCTAGAATGGGAAAAGAAGAACTCGGAAAGACGTGACCGTCAAGTCTAGACGAAATGGAGTACCACACAATCGTACAACATCCACAATGTTTTCACTCTCACTAAGAAAATGGCCTTAGAAGTCCAGAAAAACTAACTGGGTCATAACAAATTGCATCCATTGCAATAAAAGGCATCTGGAGATAAGTGTCCAAGCTATGATAATATCTCCTTTACAGCAGGGAGGCCTGACCATTGACTCTAAAATGGACAAAGCCTTATCGACAAACAGACGGAAACGGAAGAAGGAATATAAATTCCCTATTAATATTGGGGGAAAGTTGGATTCATTGTCTCACTCTTCCAATGCCTCTGGAGCCCATGGCCTATATTGGCTTTTGGGGACTTTCTGGATGTATTCTGCCCATTTTCTTCCTCTGAATCGTGAGCCTTGATACAGGCAGGTGAAGATGTTTTATTGCACAACAAAGGAGCATCCTTCACAATGTGACCCCGTTAATACCGCAGCAGGAGAGAGCGTATTTAAATCAATGGAGATGCTCCTGTTGAACTTCTGGTTTATTATTCTGTCATCTGGGGCTCAGGGTGGCAGGGGCCAAAACATGATGCGTTGGTGGCCCACATGCATACCGAGCACATGCACACAGGTACACACTCTCGTACATACAGAAAGATGGGTGTGAACACACACCCACATGTGCAAAAACACACAGGCACTCTTAATCTCCAGGGTGAGCCCTCCCGATGACAGGCTGCTTAGCTCTGTGCATACAGAGAGCTCTTTTGTACCAACCATTGAGACAGGTGGATGGGTGGCTTGACTACAGTTTGAGACAAACAACTTTTATGGGAGTTTTTAAGGCAAAAACAGAGACACAAGGCAGACAGCAGACAGAGGCCAGCTCATCTCAGAACTGCTTGGTTATTCACTTGCTGTGTTTTGACTCACAAACACACACACACGCTTTGTAGTAATCATCCTACTTCTACATTTATGTAGTCAGAAGTCCACCGGAAGCATATTTCCTGTAAGGAGTTTACCAACTAACAGCATGTTAACTAACAGTACGAGAAACAGACGGACACATGGGTGGACGGACTTGTAGACCACAAACCGATGTACAGATGTACAGACAGACAGATTGACGGAAACAACAAGACAGCCGACCTAACAACCGCTCTGCCGTTGTCATGACGGCGGTGGAGGGAAATGTGCCGTTAGGCTTAACGAGCCCAATGAACCGACACAGGCCAATTAGAGATCCGGCACGAAGCAGGGAGGGGGGGGGGGGACGTAAGGAACCCACACACCCCAATCTGCAACAACAACTTCACACACAAGTCCCTCTTTTACTAACCTCATCCTTCTGCTTCCTGCCTGTATCAATGAGTGACAGTTTATGATTAGCGGCACCACATGGACAGAGAAATGAACACGGCAATGTACACAAACTTGTGTCAGGTTGAGTTATAATGACATATGTTCCATTCTTAAACACATAATCAATTGCTGTATCTTTTCAATGCATATCCCCATTCAGGCCCTCACAGGATAGTTTCTGTTCAAGTCAGTTTTAACCTTTAATCCTGTCATACTGAAGAGCAGACAATTCTTAGGACTGTCTTTTCACATTATTTGGGGGGTTTAGAGGAGAGCAGCCAAATCAATGTGCTTTTATCCCTGACAAAATATAACCAATCTTTCCCAGAATAAAAGAGAGAGGGAACAGAGACCAACCATGCTATACTAAGTGAGTACTAAGTGAGTACTTCATAGAGTATGTTTTTTAGCAGCTGGCAGAGATACTGAACACCTTGACTTGACAGAACATCTACAGTAGGTTTAAATGGGACTAAGTTAGTATGTATTTTCTGGAATCCATAGGTGATTCTTTGGCCAGCAAGTGAGCATAGTAAATGCCATATGTATGTTATCAGCAAACTGTATGTTTGACCATTCTCATCACCAGGTTACCAATCAGCTGGTCTTCCACAATCCTATACAGGCCTATGCACCTATGCACTCCTCCAATTATGCACATCTAGCCCAGAGCGTATAACATTAGTCTAGCTCAACTCTTAAGATTCAAAAGCTAAATGAAAACTAATTGGAAACTTTAGCCGTATAACTGTCAGTCATTAGCTTTGATGAATTACCTCTGCAGTGAGCATAGGAGTTGGCGGGGGATCAACCTGTGTGTGTGTGCGTGCGTGTGTGTGTAGCGCGGTCCAATCCCTTGCCGAGTTCGACCACCTGTAAACCCCAGTGATAATACCACGGCGCCCCAGGCATCCCTCTCTGTACTGTACTGCGGCCAACGCATCTCCTTTACAATGAGTTATGGACCGTGCTGACTCCAGTCTATTCTACATTTATTGCCTCATAACCACAATTAACAATGCAGCACTAGGTTGCCCAACTTAGACGGTCTGGGTGTACTCCCAAAAATGCTAAGTATAATAGAAAAAGGGATACGTCTGCATTTTTTCTTTTTTGGAGGGTCCAAGCGATGTGGTTCTCTAATTTCCTCTCCCCCATCTCTTTGGTCTTTGGCCACCTGGAACTCCCCAAGCAATTAAGGAGGCCTCGACAGAGCTTTATTTCAATTTCCAATAGTGTCGGCCAGCGATGGACAAACACCAGGTTCCAGTAAGGGAGGCTAATAATGAGTTGCAGAGTCCAGCTAAAGTACAGACTAATAGTTAAAAAAAATTGAGCAAGGGCTCAAAATGCACGGAATCTACAGTGATTTGTCTCATGGAGAAGTTAGTGCATGTGTGTGTGTGTTCATCCTTTTTTGCAAGCATCAGGAGCTGTAACTGTTTAGTGACTCTGTCAGGACACTTAGAAGGCAAAATAAAAGCCCCAAAATGTTCCTACCGGCATGCGGTGTCAATCAAATGCATAGACAACTTTTGACACACAGTCAAGAGTGAGATCCAAATATGGAAACTAAGATACAGAGTTCAGATGTCTGTGGGATATAAATCATCAACAGAGACATAAAACTACACAGCTATCCCATCCATAAAAGTAATACATGGCCATATATTAAAGAATGAGACATACAGTTGAAGTCGGAAGTTTACATACACCTTAGCCAAATACTTTTAAAATCAGTTTTTCACAATTCCTGACATTTAATCCTATTAACAATCCCTGTCTTAGGTCAGTTAGGATCACCACTTTATTTTAAGAATGTGAAATGTGAGAATAATAGTAGAGAGAATTATTTATTTCAACTTTTATTTCACATTCCCAGTGGGTCAGAAGTTTACATACACTCAATTAGTATTTGGTAGCATTGCCTTTAAATTGTTTAACTTGGGTCAAACGTTTCGGGTAGCCTTCCACAAGCTTCCCACAATAAGTTGGGTGAATTTTGGCCCATTCCTCAAGACAGAGCTGGTGTAACTGAGTCAGGTTTGTAGGCCTCCTTGCTTGCACACGCTTTTTCAGTTCTGCCCACAAATGTTCTATAGGATTGAGGTCAGGGCTTTGTGATGGCCACTCCAAAACCTGGACTTTGTTGTCCTTAAGCCATTTTGCCACAACTTTGGAAGTATGCCTGGGGTCATTGTCCATTTGGAAGACCCATTTGCAACCAAGCTTTAACTTCCTGACTGATGTCTTGAGATGTTGCTTCAATATCTCCACATAATTTCCCTCATGAAGCCATCTATTTTGTGAAGTGCACCAGTCCCTCCTGTAGAAAAGCACCCCCACAACATGATGCTGCCACCCCCGTGCTTCATGGTTGGGATGGTGTTCTTCGGCTTGCAAGCATCCCCCTTTTTCCTCCAAACATAATGATGGTCATTATGGCCAAAGAGTTCTATTTTTGTTTCATCAGACCAGAGGACATTTCTCCAAAAAGTACGATCTTTGTCCCCATGTGCAGTTGCAAACCGTAGTCTGGCTTTTTGTATGGCGGTTTTGGAGCAGTGGCTTCTTCCTTGCTGGCTGGCCTTTCAGGTTATGTTGATATAGGACTCGTTTAACTGTGGATATAGATATACTTTTGTACCTGTTTCCTCCAGCATCTTCACAAGGTCCTTTACTGTTGTTCTGGGATTGATTTGCACTTTTCGCACCAAAGTACGTTCATCTCTTTGTGACATAACTTCCTGAGCGGTATGACAGCTGTGTGGTCCCATGGTGTTTATACTAGCGTACTATTGTTTGTACAGATGAATGTGGTACCTTCAGGCTTTTGGAAATTGCTCCCAAGGATGAACCAGACTCGTGGAGGTCTACAATTTTTTTTCTGAGGATTTCTTTTGTTTTCCTATGTCGTCAAGCAAAGAGGCACTGAGTTTGAAGGTAGGCCTTGAAATACATCCACAGGTACACCTCCAATTGACTCAAATATTGTCAATTAACCTACCAGAAGCTTCTAAAGCCATTACATAATTTTCTGGAATTTTCCACGCTGTTTAAGGGCACGGTCAAATTAGTGTATGTAAACTTCTGAACCACTGGAATTGTGATACAGTGAATTATAAGTGAAATAATCTGTCTGTAAACAACTGTTGGAAAAATTACTTGTGTCATGCACAAAGTAGATGTCCTAACCGACTGGCCAAAACTATAGTTTGTTAACAAGAAATTTGTGGAGCGGTTGAAAAATGAGTTTTAATGACTCCAACCTAAGTGTATGTAAACTTTGGACTTCAACTGTATATTGAAAAATATATGATCATATATTTAGAACCCATATATAATTGTGGCATACATAAAAAAATATATGATCATATATTTCAATAAGGTATTTTTTTTTTTTTTTTTTTTTTTTTTTTTTTTTTTTTTTTGGGGTGGATCAGCTTAATATTGCGGAAAGAATGTTGCTTCCAATGTAATTGTCTGCATCATTTCCAATCCCCCATATTTTTTTGGGTAAATATATATATCCATACACGCATGCATACATATATACATATATACATACACATACCTATATAGACATACATACTTTTTTAAAGAATATACCTTTATTATTATTCCCCGCAACCCTACCACCGCTCCCCCAATTGGAGTAAACTAATAAACACTTCTGCTTTTACCTTCAATTTATACATCTTATACCTATTTTACAGACACAGACTACTTTATAATAGTTCTCTCTTGTTTGTTCTTAGTCCTTCCTCTATTTCTGTTGTCCATCCAATTTTATTTCCACTTGTAACTGTGCTATTTCACAAAAGCTCCGCACCTATACACATTTCACAGATCCCGTATGCCCTACATTGTTTATCTTGTTATTAGTCCCACCCTTCAGTTCCACTCAACCCTTCCCATCTATCTTCCAACATCATCCATTTCGGATTTTTATTTGCCATATATTTTTCAACTGTGCTGTGATGCTTCACAAAAGATTTGAACCTTCCTATTCTCATAGCTTCTACAGATTGTAAATTAAAAATAAACATTTTTGCTAAAATAATTATTATATTATTGATTGATTGACTATGGCTTTTCAAATCCCCCAGTATTGCTATCTGTAGCGTTAGTTCTAGGCAAATGTTGCAATTCTTCAGCCATTCCTGGACCTGTGACCAAAAACGAGCTACATATGGACAATACCAAAATAAATGGTCTAATGACTCTGCCTCCTCACAGCAGAATCTACAGAGCTGGGAAGATTGTATACCCCATATATATAACATTCTATTAGTTGCAAGAATTTTGTACAATAATTTAAATTGAAAAATTCGAAGTTTTGAATCCGGCGTTGTTTTGCGTATCAATTCATAAACCATGTGCCATGGAATGGGTACATCGAACATCTCTTCCCAACTATTTTGCAATTTATATGGCACAGCTGTCAGTTTTTTGGTCCTTAAATGAAATTGGTATATGTTTTTATTTATCACACTTTTCTTTAACCATTTATGTTCTTTAATACAGGGCCGACATACAAGTTCCTTACTTTTTTCCCCTTCTACTTGCCTCTTCCATTTTTGTGGTAATGCTGCAATTAATTGGTTGTAATTTTGGGTAGAGCAGACATTTCCATATGTCTGTGTGAGCTGCATGTGTGACATAACTCCACCAGTCCTATTTATGATATCATTCACAAAAATTATACCTTTTTTAAACATTTCTTCGATAAATACAGTTTTTTTATCAATTACTATATTTGAATTTAACCACAATATTTGTTGTACTATTTGTTCCGTCCTTTCAGGTGGATTAAACTGAAATTGCAACCAACTTTCTAAGGCTTGTTTAAAAAATAAGGATATTTTGGAGATTATTTCCTTTTTAAACAACCGAAAGTGAGCAGGTGTAATCTGAATAAAGGGAAAAAGGCCCTTCTTGAACATAGGATGAGACATTCGTACCAATTTACTAGAGAACCAGTTTGGATTTAAGTATAACTTTTGTATGACTGATGCCTTTAGTGAGAGGTCTAATGCTTTAATATTTAATAATTTCTGCCCTCCGAATTCATATTCGTTATATAAATAGGCCCTTTTAATTTTATCTGGCTTGCCGTTCCAAATAAAATGGAATATTTTTTGTTCATATAATTTAAAAAGCAGGTCACTAGGTGTAGGCAAAACCATAAGCAAATAGGTAAACTGTGATATGACTAAAGAGTTAATCAGGGTGATTTTTCCACAAATAGACAAGTATTTTCCTTTCCATGGTAGCAAGATCTTATCTATTTTTGCTAACTTTCTATAAAAATTTATTGGAGTGAGATCATTTCTTTCTTTTGGGATTTTTATACCGAGTATGTCCACATCTCCGTCAGACCATTTAATTGGTAAACTACATGGCAATATAAAATGTGTATTTTTTAGTGATCCAATACGTAATATGGTACATTTATCATAATTTGGTTTTAATCCAGAGAGGATAGCAAAGGTATCTAGATCCTCTATGAGGCCGTGGAGAGACTCTAGTTGTGGTTTTAAAAGAAAACATGAATCATCAGCGTACAATGACACCTTAGTTTTTAAGCCACGGATTTCTAATCCATTAATATTAATGTTTGATCTAATTTTAACAGCTAACATTTCGATGGCAATAATAAATAGATATGCCGATAGTGGACAACCTTGTTTTACTCCTCTAGATAGTTTAAAACTTTCTGAGATGTAGCCATTATTTACTATTTTACACCTAGGGTTACTATACATAATTTTAACCCATTTTATAAGAGATTCCCCAAAATTGAAATATTCTAGGCATTTATATATAAACTCCAGTCGTACTTTATCAAAAGCCTTTTCAAAATCAGCTATGAAAACCAGACCTGGTGTCCCCGATATTTCATAGTGTTCTATTGTTTCCAGTACTTGCCTTATATTATCTCCAATGTATCGTCCATGTAAAAAACCTGTCTGATTAGGATGAATAATATCTGACAAAACTTTTTTTATTCTATGCGCCAAGCATTTTGCTAGGATTTTTGCATCACAACACTGAAGTGTAAGAGGTCTCCAATTTTTTAATTGGACTGGATCTTTATATATACCACTTGGGTCCTGTTTCAGTAATAACGATATCAGACCTTCTTGTTGCGTGTCTGATAATCTACCATTTATATAGGAGTGGTTAAAACAAGCTAATAATGGTCCTTTGAGTATATCAAAAAAAGTTTTGTATACTTCCACTGGTATGCCATCCAGCCCTGGAGTTTTCCCATCCTTAAAGGCCCCAATTGCATCAAGCAGTTCCTCCTCTGTAATTTGGCCTTCACATGAGTCTTTCTGTACAGATGTTAATTTTACATTATTAATAGGAAAAAAATCCATACAATTAGTTTCAGTTAGTGGAGATGGAGGAGCCTGAAACGAAAACATATTCTTAAAGTACTTTACTTCCTCTTTCAAAATATCATTTGGTGAATCATGCGTGACTCCATCATTTGTAACAAGTTTTAATACATTTTTTTTGGTAGCATTTCTATATTGAAGATTGAAAAAGAATTTGGTGCATTTTTCCCCATATTCCATCCAGTTCGCTTTATTTTTATAATATATTACACTGGATCTTTCTTGAATAAGTTCCTCCATTTCTTTTTGTTTTTCCTCTAACTTATTCTGTGCCTCTATGGTACCGTTTTTATTGCTATCTAACTGTACTGTTAGTCCTTCAATTTCCTTTGTTAATATGGACTCTTTTGATCTAAATTCCCTTTGTTTTATAGATGAGTACTGAATTGCATGGCCTCTAAAGGCACACTTAAAAGTGTCCCATACAATAAGGGGATCTGCTGTACCTATGTTATGTCTGAAAAAGTCAGTTATAAAATCTTCTGTCCTAGTTCTAAACAATTTATCATCTAGTAGACTTTGATTAAATTTCCAATATCCTCGCCCACGTGGAAATTCTGTAAGAGAAATATATATGCCAATTATGTGATGATCCGACCGCATTCTGTCCCCTATCAACACTTTTTTAACTTTTGGTGCCAGAGAGAATGGTATAAGAAAGTAGTCAAGACGACTAGCTTGATTCAGCCTCCGCCATGTATATCTCACTAAATCAGGGTATTTAAGTCTCCATATATCCACTAATTCCAATATATCCATGACATTCATGATTTCCTTAAGTGCCTGAGGGTGATAGTTTGTAGTGTGAATTCCTTTCCGGTCTATAGAGGTATTTAAGACCGTATTAAAATCTCCCACTATAATAATAGAGTCTAGTGTTGCTTGTAGAGTTGATAAATTCTTATATATATTTTCAAAGAAGCTTGGATCATCATTATTCGGACCGTATAGGTTAACAAGCCATATTTGTTTATTGTCCAATAACATATTTTAAATAATCCATCTACCTTGAGGATCTGTTCGGACAATTTGCACATTTGGATCAAAATTATTGTTAATTAAAACGATCACCCCTTTTGAATTTCTTTGCCCATGGGAGAAATATATTTTGCCCCCCCAGTTCTTTTTCCACAAAACTTCATCTAAAACTGTTGAATGGGTTTCCTGTAAACAATAGATATTATAATCCTTCTCTTTTAGCCAGGTAAATACTGATCGTCTTTTCTTATTATCTGCTAAGCCATTACAATTGTAACTGGCTATACTTATTTCACCACTTACCATAATGAGACACACCTTTCATTCTTTTAATCAGAATATATTTTTGTAAACGTACTATTAAAAAGTAACCTAATGATTGAGTGTCTATATAGTTGTACCATGATATTTGCATTTCTACTAAGTAAACCTCCAATTGGTCCCTACTATTCCACCCGCTAAAAGGCCTCATCTCGAGATGGCTTGTCATCCCAATGCCCGGTAGACCACCCTCGACCCCCTGTATCCCATAGCCCTGAACCGACTGGGATCCATTCTTTGAAAAGAGCATACAGTGCCATTTACCGAATTGAAGAAGATCAATTACCATATGCATTTCCATTGCCCTCACCTCGATTTGTATTATATATATCTGTGGATCATCCTCTATTGTCCCTAACATCTTTTACTTCTTCCTTCGCAACAGTTGTGGGATACACACATACACCCACACACACTCAGCCCTTACCCCCACACAACCATAAGCTCACTTTCTCAACAATTGCACCATCCCAGAGCCCAACTCAAAATGGGTCATGATTAACAAATGCACTTGCAGTTGCAGCTGCATGAGAAGGCCTGCAAGACCGCACAAAAAATTAGCAAAAATTGAGAGATTTATTTACCATTGTCATATCCTAGATAATGGAGGTCAAATGTACACCTTATTCCTGAAACATCCACAATACGGCCTCCCGTCATGACCATGTCCCCACGCATCTCCATGCAGTCCGACTTTGATTTTGTGCCGCCAGGGCCACAATAATATACCCCCTCTCTGAATGTCCGAGTGTGACCCCCTCCCCATGGGTTACTGCAGCTAGTGTTGCCAGCACTGCCACTGCCTGGGTGGGGGCACCCCACCGGAATCCCCACCGGCTAGGTACAAGGTCGTCAAGGTTCTCATTAGCAGCTTTGAGAATTTCCTTGTATATTATGCTCTCCCTTTATGGGGCTTTGGCTTTGCAGGACCAACCCTGCCAGGACCAACCCGACCAACCCAATAAGGTATTTGTAAATCTCACCACTCACTACAAAAAAATGAATTTGTTTTCATCATGCAAAATGTACTCAGAACATTCGTTTTTTTTTTGTTAAATGCATTTATTTCTTTGAAATGTATTCCAGAATATATATTTTTTACATGCCATATATTTAAAAACAATAAGGATTAATTATTTTCTAATTGCATTCAGTGTTAGGCAACATGTCTACTTCGTTGTTTCTTGTAAGTACTGTAGATGATACCAAGAACAGGGCTTCCCCGGGAGGAAGAGCAGCTCCGTTTTGTCGAGATCATGGCTAGGAGGGGCGTGGCCTTGGGGGTGAGGGAATAGCTTTCTCAGGCTCAATAAATTTTGTCTCCAAGTTCGAAGAAGATCCAATTACTTTGGATCACTTTTTCATCCAACTCCGAATGCATATATAAGGAGAACAGCTGTTGGGTCGGAGATACATTGCCTGTGAAAATTGTACTTGCTGTTCACTCAAATCAACACTGCTTTGGATGGGAATGTCCATTCTACTCATTCTAATTCTATGGGACAATCGCTGAATGTATGTGATATTTGTAGCATTGTACAGCTAAGCCAGAGTCGTCTTCAGACCTAACTCAAATTTAAATATCTGTCTGTTTCATTATGACTTTGGATAATTATTTGACAAATTGAACTTATTTAATTTGAAAACTTTTAGGTGGCAAAGCTAAAAGGGGAGAAGATGGGGAGAAAAAAGACAGATCGGATCCTGAAAGTGACCTCAATAATTGGTAAGTTTTGGTTCATCGATTGCTAATTATTATTTGACAGTGCGGGTATGTATCTCATGATATTGCTTTAAATAGAATATGACTTATAAATGACTCATGGCAGAAAGAATGGTGAATATTATTCCAGACACTGACATGGTTGTTTTTCTATTTACCCAGAGTCAGATGAACTCATGGAAACCATTTTTATGTCTTTGTGTGCAGTTTGGAGATTATTAAAGTTAGCACATCGTTAGCTTAGCGCAATTACTTGAAGTCTCCCGCAGTAGCCAGTTCCTTTCAAAAACAGAGAAATAGACCTTCGAACTACTCCAAAACTGGGTGGTTGGTCATTTATATTCTTACGAAGCTATACATAGAAATCTATATATTATAAATGTGTTAATTTGACAGACAATCAAAAGAAACAAGATTATATCCACTTCCTCATTCTCTGTCCCGTTTGGCATAGAGATGTACAGAGTTTGCAGCGTTGTATCTGTCTCATTATGGCATCTGTGAGAACATGGGCAGCACCATTGAGACAGATACAATGTTTAGATCTGCAGCTACTGTACTGGGAGACTTCCAGCAATTGTGGTAAGATAACGATATGCTAACTTCAATAATCTCCAAACTGCACACATAGACAGCTTTGCAGACTCTTGGCATTCTCTCAACCAGCTTCATAGGGTTGTCACCTGGAATGCAATTTCAATTAACAGAAGTGTGCGAAGCTGTCATCGATGCAAAGGGTGGCTACTTTGAAGAATCTCACATATAAAATATATTTAGATTTGTTTAACACTTTTTTGGTTACTACATGATTCCATATGTATTATTTCATAATTTTGATGTCTTCACTATTATTCTACAATGTAGAAAATAGTAAAAATAAAGAAAATCCATCGAATGATTAGGTGTGTCCAAACTTTAGGTTCATGTCCCTAAATGAGGAAAAGTAATTTAAGTTAATGGAGAAAAAGAGAGGTTAACTAGTATTTTAGACATCTCAAAAGTGGAAATGGGTCAAATTGACCGACAATATAATAGAAGAATTAACACTTTTTTGGTTACTACATGATTCCATATGTGCTATTTAATAGTTTTGATAGTTCACTATTATATATATATATATGTGTGTGTGTGTGTATGTATGGATGCATATTTGGGTATATATGTTTCCACCATATATGCCCATATAAAACATAAGTAACATACGTATATTGCCATACATTACTTTTCTGTATGGGATTTTTTATTTATTTATTTTTAGCTAACCTTTATTTAACTAGGCAAGTCAGTTAAGAACAAATTCGTATTTACAATGACTGCCTACCACAGCCAAACCTGGATGACCCTGGGCCAATTGTGCACTGCCCTATGGCACTCCCAATCCCGGACGGATGTGATACAGCCTGAATTCGAATCAAGGACTGTAGTGACGACCTCTTGCACTGAGATACAGTGCCTTAGACCGCTGCGCCACTCGGGATTAAATAAATATTTTTATGTTTTCTATTTTTTGATAGGCAGCAATACCCCATGCTATAATAATTCTAAGCGTTATACCCAAAATACCCAAAATAATACAGTACTCAAAAGCTTAATAATTGAAGAGGACTTAGTTCATCTGCATTATGCAAGTGAGTTCTGCTGAGCTCAAATAAAATGCTTTGCGTGCTTTCTCCTTTCTGTTCAAACAAAAGCAAATGTAAAAACGACAAAGGTGTGACAAAACAAACATCTCCTTCAACAAAGAGATAACTAATTAACGCATTGAAGAAAACAAGCATGTTTTCAAGAGTCGGAAATACGACACAGACCCTCCCCTTACCCCACATTTCCCCCCAGAAAGCAATCATTGATGTAACAGGAGCTGTGCAGCTAAAGTTCACTAATAAAAGGGAGTCATCAAAGTGATCACAGAAGTTAAACTTGAGATCTGTCCCCCAAAAAACGTTGAGCTAAATTTTGAGATGGAGAACACCCCTCTAAAATCAGCTGTATGGGAGAACTCTCTCTCTCGCGCTCTCAGATCTGCCACCTCTTCTCCACAGCATGGAGAAACTGAATCATCCTCCCACCCACCCTGCCTGCCTGCCCCCTCTCCTCCTCCACTCCTCTGCTGACTTCTCTCCCTTGCCATATCCACCCACCCAATAGGTTCCTTACCTGCAATTTATCATTCACTCAACCCCTGGCTGCTTCTGCGCTTCCGCACAAATAATGCAGAAGATCGACTTGCGTACAGTTCCCACTCTACCCTAATGAAATTCTAATGCCTTGAGGTTGATATGTGGGTTTTTGTTAGGATATTAGCATATTTGTAGCATATGAATAAGCAGTTGCTATGGTAAATCAAATGTGTTGTTGTTCGAGGTGTGAGAGTGTCAATGAAAAGTAGCACACGATGTACTGTGCCATCTTTTAGAGCCTTATGCTTTAACATAAATTATACTTTTACACCGTTCCCTCTCGAAGGCACAGATCTGGAATCAGTTTACCCAACTCTTAACCACGACAATTACACAACAACACACACAATTGGTCTTATATCTGTGTCTAGGGGCAGTTTCACCACACACCACCCAGTCAGATGATATTTAATAGATGGTAATTGGTAAATGGGGTGGAAGACGCCCCTCTTTAGCGGTCTACAGCCCCTATCCAGCCTGGCCTGTGCTCAGCCAGTAACCCACCCTGCTCCCTAATTGGAGGGAGATGATGAATGGCTGCTTCTGTTTATTGGGCCCAAATGTCCAACTTTAATTAAATTGTGCCTCTCCCATAATGACTTCTGTTGAATTGGATCTTGCGCCCCTCCATCACAAACACACACACACACCAATATGAAAAAAATATATATATTTTAACGTGAAGTAAAATGTATTTTAAATACGTGTAGATACATTTTCATCTTTGCTAAAATGCATGTCATGCCTTAAAATCTATTCCAGAGATGGATGGCTATGACATCTAGTCTACAGGGTGGCCAAAGTGGTTCTAATTTGGCTTCTTGAATGAATCTTTATGTATTGATCAATGGAGTTCATTTTTAACTTTGGCAGTGATATCATTTAATTTGTGATCTGAGTAAAAAGTAACTTTTTATTTCACCAAATTAGTAAGTCATTTTCTGTCATAAACAGCACATGTTCAGCTTAATAAAAAACGGGTTTTCCCATCTCAAGAGGTAAAAACAAAATTACTTTAGTAAGTACCTCTCTTCAGCTTAATTAAATAATAAAACAAATATATCATTTTTTTATAACATTTGGAATCGATTTAAATAAAAACTATACATCGTACAACGCTCAACATTATGTCAAAGCGTAGGTCTAGTGCTTCCAATGAGTGGTATTATACAGTGGATGGTTAGTAGTGTTAGGGTGCGTTCGTAACCAAGTGGGAAGTTGGAATTTACTTAAATAAGGCATGAATACCCTTGTGATAGGGGAATGAAAAAGTGTAGTGTGCAACAGCGAGGGGAAATTGAATGCAAGATTCACAAAAACATTGAAAAAAAATTCTAGCCTGTCTATGGGTAACTGGGTTGACGTGTTATGCTCGACCCGCTCCTTTTTCCCACCAAAAAACACCAGAAAATGGCCACAGAGAGTAGAACCAGCTCACCTGCTTTTACACTAGGATTTGACTATTAAATGTTCCATATTTCTTTTGAAATAAATATCAAGTCAGAGAGGGTGCACGGAGGGCATGGCAAAACGCTGGCACTTTAGTAAGTCTTTATTCATACTCAAAATCAGATTGATTGAATGTGATCTATATTAAAGGGAACATTATTTAATATAACAGGCTTTTAAAATGCAAAATTTGTGCACAATTTCTACTTAACATATTCAAGGGAATTAAAAGGCACTCATTTCGTGGAACGACCTAGTACACGTTAAGTTCTGCCTGTTGGACGTTGGTTGCAAGTTTGTTCGTCCGATAATGTATGACTTATAATGTATCATGTTTACAGTCATTTTTGTAATACTTTAAATATATTTAAATGCAAATAGGTGACTTTGGCATGTGCCAAGTACAATAAAAATGCATTTGGGCTAAAGATATTGCAGCGGCTGCAGCCTATTAGAAGCCTTAGAGGCGTGGCTTGTTAGGGGCGTAGCTTTGTCGTGGTGTGTTTTGGTCTCCCATGAGACAGATTGTCATGTCAGGTTAATATGTTATGATGTGTTCTGTGATTGAAGCACCCTATGGATCGCATGCGGAGCAAAACAGATTCATCAGGAGTGTCTGTCTCACTGTGCTTGATGTTTTCCTGTTGATGATGCGTGCAGCGAGGCCTCATTAACCCAGGGCCTAGCTACGTTCCCCACGGTTAACTTTCCCTCGGTAGGACCAGCCTGACAGAAACCACAGGCTTTTAGCAAAATTAGCATGTGTGAGAGAAACACACGGTAGCATAAAGAAGGGGTCTTCAGTTTTGAATTTGAAAGGGAGACTATTGAAGACAAGGAAATCAGTACAAAAACAGTGTGCTGACTGAACTTGAGGCTGGAGTCATATGAGGACGAGGTGGTTATACCAAAATGGCTGCCAGTGGCAGGGCCAAGAGTTCAAAAGAGAATCAAAATGCAGCTGTCAGATATGACACAGGGCCATGTTTGAATCGGTAGGGTGAAGTAGTGTGTGTGTGTGGTGTGAGGGGGGCACACTCCATCCTGGCGAGGGGTGCCATGTCATCCATCACTCCTGTCCGAGTGGAGCGTGGGATCATTAGCATGGGTCACGGCACCCCCGGCAGGTGCAGCGTTGGCGCCGGCGTCGGGCCGCCCAGCCGTGCCAGACGGGACCATCCAGTCAGCTGCTGCTTCCTGCCTGTGACCGGCCAATCAGACAATCAGCCCATCGCGCCATTAGGCCCCAGTGTTTGTCACACGTCTGCCATGATTAGCCTTGGAAGCCTTCAATGTATAGGTTTCCAGTGCCCATAGACTTTTAATGGTGAAGCAATTTTTTAGCTAGCATTTTGATCAACACAGCTGGGAGGAATTGGCTCTTTCTAAGAGAGCTAAGGAGGTATTGTGGCCTGATTATTCAGGAAGTTGACCCAAAGTCCATTAGCAAAAACCCTGACACCCCCCAATCGAAGCCCGCATACAGAGCTCTAGCATCACCAAGCACTTGACTTAATCACACACATACACACCCGATGCCATGCCAGCCAAGACTGGAGGGGATAGACATGTTCATTTTTTTTTTGTATCTTGAAAAGAAGCTGTGAGGCAATCAGGATGCAAGTGGTGCTGAAATCATGGCGCCATTGTTTGGCGGCGCTACAATCAGAGCTGCCATGTGTACACGCCACGCCGTCAACATGCTTTCCGCAATTAAAAATTGGCTCACCGACCAGGAGTGGAGGAGTACAATAGCTCTTTGCTCTGCACACAATGACCAGGGGACAAAAATACACTTCAGTGCTCGTCAAGCACTCACATGGGGTGGATTCTGACACGGGTAGCAGAAAAGCTACACTATCGGAGATACTTCTGGTAGTGTGTGTGTTTGTGTGTGTGTGTGTTAGGGATGTGACCCCAAAAAAACAGTTTACGTTTAAACTGCACGATTTGTATCGAGTTTCTGTTAGGATAAGACAAATTCACACAATTGTACGTGAATTCACAATGCAGCCGTGCTGCTGCCAGCAATGGGTTGAATCTTACGGTGAGTCCCTTGCAGATGGTTAAGCATCGTACTACCATTACTGTAACTCAAATCCACCTCACAAAGTTTGCATTTCCTTCTCATACAACTTCTCTAAGTAGTGCCCTACAGGACCACACTGTTTTCGCTTGCCTTTCTCTGCCATTTTCCCAACTGTTAACGACGATGAAGTAGTGGTGGGGAGTTAACTCCAAAAGAATCAATTCCTTGACTCCTGGTGTCGACTCCTATTTTCTGATAGTCAAGATTTGATTCGGCTAGGAATCGACTCCTAAGATTCAGTCATTTTAGAACAAAGACTGATTAGTTGCCTTACTTCGGAGAACACAAACTACCTGCATCTTTCATAGCGAGCTAGCGAAGGACGGAGAGAGAGAGGAGGGGCACAGTATAGGCAGGTCGGCCACCAGGCAGACAGAGTTAGAACCGTGCACTAGGCCAATCTATCGGGAATCAAAAGCTTTACCTCGCAATTACTTGGCTTGCAATGTCTCACAACTTCAGTAAAGCAGGGCCTATCAACAGTAAATAGGCTAGGATGTTGAGATGAGCGAGATGCAACACTACGCTCTCTCTTACAAGCGGTCACAGCATGGTAGCCAGGGCACCAAAACAGAGGAGAAGTTGAGCCTCGCGCTGTTTACTTTCTGCATCTACGTCAGATCGCTGAGTCTACCTTTAAACCACCCAACTTTCCCCAGGCCTTGATAGCCTATCGTCTAGTTAGGTTATAACACAGTCCACGGAAAATAATATTTTTTGTGATAACTGCACTTTGATTTTCATTTTGTGGGGGAAAAAACTAAAATACCGCTAGTGTGTGTGTGTCACGCCCTGACCATAGAGAGCCCTCGGGGTTCTCTATGGTGTAATAGGTCAGGGCGTGACTAGGGGGGTTTCTAGGTATTATATTTCTATGTTGGTGTGTGTGTGTGTGGTTCCCAATTGGAGGCAGCTGATATTCGTTACCTCTAATTGGGGATCATACTTAGTGTGATCCCCAATTTTCCCACCTGCTATGGGGGATATTGTTTTGTGTGAGTGCCTATGTGCGCTACGTATTTCACCAGCGTTATTTACATTTACATTTAAGTCATTTAGCAGACGCTCTTATCCAGAGCGACTTACAAGTACATACATTCATACTTTTCTGTTATGTCTTTGTTGTTTTGGAAGTCTCACTATCGTTAAAATGTGGAACTCTACTCACGCTGCGCCTTGGTCCAATTATTCATACGACGGTCGTGACTGTGCGTGTGTGTGTGTGTGTGTGTGTACATGCACATACATACGTTTGTGTGGATGGATCATATAGCCTACTACCTCCTCCACCTCCAGTTGGGAATGCCACCAGCCACCAGAGCAAACATGCCTCAATGACTCCAGGGCCCTTGTCTAATCAAAGATAATGTCAACGCCTGCGTGGCTAGGCTGATTACATCTGCTGAAAGAAGCTAGTGACTAGACTGAGGGGAAATGGAGAGAGGATTAAACAGAGGGAAGGAGGAGAGGAGGAGAGGACTGGGGGAGAGGACTGGTCTCTGTAAAAAAGCTTTTATTGTGAATGGTAAACATACCCAGCCAGGTCACCCAAGACAGAAGTCAGTATTCGACGTCCATCCATATCTGAGGACGCCAGGAGATGACATGGAAAGGGCAAGACTGATTATTTTTGGTTTTGCTATGGTGTTGTGGATGGAGATAGGTGTAAGCATTTGCCTCTGGTGCCAAAGGTCGCATGTTCAAATGTGGCAATAGGAAGTTATTTTAGAGATTTTTGTTTCATGCCTATCCCAAACCTTAACCCTAAACTTAACCGTTCAGAGTTAATGCCTAACCTTAAACTTAAACACTTCCAAATTTTACATTTGGAATAACTTTGAATTGTTACGTTTGAGAAACATGGATGAATGTCTAATTCTGACGTGAGACTGTGAGAGCGTGTTGAACATACCATGATGCCATGCATCACCTAGAAGTGCCATATGGTATGTGGTTGTAAAAAAAAAAATGGATTCGACAGTATTCCAAACCTCATTATGGCTTAAGACGTGTCAACCAAGCCAGAGCGGCTTTACTGACGCAATCCAATGAAAAGCTATGTATCATATTAATGTTAAAGGGTACACAAACACCTGTCGCCATTCTCAGACACTCAGGCTTTTTTGAATTACAGTCGTAGCTGAGACGCGACCGCAGCAAATGGAGCCGTATCACTGTCAGACGCTGTCAACAATATAATAACAAAAAGCTTCTCTTTTCTACGAAGTGACATGAATGCAGATGTTTATTTTATTTCGGTTCCCTCCATCTCTCTCCCTCCTCCCCTCCATCCCCCTCTTCTTCTACCTCTCTTCTTTCTCTTTATCAGGCCCTTGAGCAGAATCAAACTGAGATATGGCATAATGCATTTACAATCCTAGCCTTCAATCCTCTCTCACTCTCTCTCTCTCTCTCTCTTGCTCGCTCTCCTCGCTTTCAACCCCTCTTTGGGCTCTGCCTCCTTTTTGGCATTCTCTAAGACTCTCTAATCTAATACCATCAGCTCTGTAATTCCTCTCATTCTAGGGAGTCGGCGGCTGGCATTCAGAGTTATAAAACCCACGTCTCTGCCGCTCGGCTCCATTAAATCATTTTTAATTCAGCATTATTCACTGCGTACAGGGGGACCCGCTCATAACACATGCAGAGACACAACCAGCGGCTCAGGTAGAGGGAGCCAGGCACACCTGCCCCTCCCCTGGAACATGACACAGCATTCATCATCTAGGCCTCAGAGAGACACAGGGTAGGTGGGAGAGAGGATAGGAGAATTGGGAGAGATGGCTCATACAGAAATAGCAGATTAATGGTAATTTAGGTGAATACATTGATGGACGTAAGAGGATGTAGAAAAGGGGTTGTGCCAGTGCTATAGATGGCAAGAGCCAATTCCATACCAACCAGACCCAATATCAATGTCACAATATCCCTTACTAGCATTTTACATAGGTGCTATGGGAGTTGTCGCCCCAAATTGCATGACCAGCACGTGTATTTCTCTCTATAATCACACACCTGTCGATACTTAGCCAACACCTGTAACTCCAGATTCTGACATTGGCTGATGAGTAACTGTAGCCGCCTGCATTGTTTGCAAACAAAGTCCTCCCACCACCACTGTTTCTGTTAAAAACTGAAGGATGAGGCCGGAGAAAGTTAACCCCTCTCAAATTCATAGAGCTGTGGAGGATAGTTTCAACCACGTTTTGAGACTAGACAGGTGTTTGGGAACATTTACTTTGTCACCAAACGTCGGAGTAAAACAAGCTTATATTTTTGGGGGTTCTGACGGGGTACGCCAGTTGATGAGTTGCATTCTTCACGAATCAAGGGGTTCATATGATTCAACTGCAGATCGCCCCTTTAAGGCACGTTGCGTCTCAGTCCCAGTCGTTGGTTTGGAGCTTGTGTTCAGATATCACCTGGAGAAAGGGGGCTCGTGATTGCCTTCACTCTTGATTTAATTATCCTCACCTACACGTTACGTTCTCTAGGTTCCATATGGTGGAATGGTCTCCCCTGCGTGCTAAGGTAAATAAAGATTCCTCGCGGTGTGCTTCTCTCGCTCGATCTACAGCACTGTGTTTGCTAATGAGGAGAGGATTAGCACCACTGAGTGACATGTGAGAAAGAGAGGTATTATGTAGGTAATGAGTGTGTGTGTGTGTGTGTGTGTGTGTGTGTGTGTGTGTGTGTGTGTGCGTGTGCGTGTGCGTGTGTCGGCGCATGTGTGTGTCGGCGCATGTGTGTGTCAGCGCATGTGTGTGTCAGTGCATGTGTGTGTAAATGTGTTTGTGCGTGCAAGTGTGTAGTGTGTATAGTAATTAGCCAATGAACTTTGAGCCCTATCTACAGGAAGACAGAGGCTGATAAGATACATTAGTTAATTTGTGAAACTACTCTAATTGGCCCGTTTAGTCTAAACAGCTCTCCATGTATCTGCTAAACGAGACAACACACAGCATGGATGTTGTGTGAAGGTTGGAGAGTTGTCAGGATTCTAACTTTGTTTACTTTTTCTGATAAAAAAAAATCTATTTTGATCAAATATGTTTTTAGCCACACAAAGGGAGCTGAGATTGGGTATTGAATATTTCTCCCACTGCAGTATGCCAGTTTCGCAGTGTGGAGGATAGATGAGCTGGCGGAGCGAGACCGAATGACATTAGCTGTCACCCCACGCACATACACAAACACACAGGCATACACCCACACCCACACGCACTCTGGGTAGAAGGAGAGAGGCAACATGAATGGTTTAATCACTGCTTGCAATTCCACAGGACCCTCCTGTGTATGCGTGTGTTTATCTGGGGGGGGGGGGGGGGTCATCGCTGGCTGGAATGAAGGTCAAACTACCTTCAGATTTGTGGGAGAATCCAATATGTTTTCTTTTGCGCAATCACAACCCCTGTTACACAGATGCCGTTCGGGAACGGCTTCGGCATTGAAACAGACCTGCACAGGGATGTGAATACTGCTGCAGGACAATGTAATTCCCTGTTTATTCCACCTGGATTACGAGGGCATTTAGCATGGCGGATTTACTCAGAGTAAATCACAGTCAGGTACTGTGGCGGCTTCATAATACACCACGTGCTCGATGCGTCTCCACTAAGGGATGAATAGGGAAGTCTGACAATCTTTACGTGACTATGGGATCATAAATCCCACAGGGACTCCACGGGTTGCATTTTAATAGTCTATCTTGCCTTTCTCAGCTCGCCTCCTCCCCTTTAATGAGCAAAGGGGAAAGTGACATGGTGGAAGCCAACCAAGGGATTTCCTTTCACCTATCCAGTGCTAGGAAATAAGTGGCGGTGAAGAAAAGAAGACGATGTGAGGATCTATGTCTGTCTGACCCTGCCTCACAATAAAACACCTCTACCAGGGCTGGAGGCCACAGGGGAGGCTGGCTGATTTATACCCAACCAGGTACCTCCATGGCTGGGCTACAATGTGCACCCGCTTCTATTCTGACAAGCAACCGCCACAACCTATCCAACCTCCATACAGATACTCCTGCCATCACTCTGTTCTCCTCAAGGCTGCTATGGGGAGTTTGCAGGGGGAAGAGCGAGGGCAATGGGGGTTGAGAGGAAGGCGAGACGGGGACGAGAGGGTGTTGGCTAACACTCCTGGGGGCATTATCCGAAATATTAGAGGAACAGATACAGAGAGTGGAGCAGGAGAAGGGAGCAGTGTTGGCCCTCTGTACTCTCATGCTATGAGACAGATGCACACTAGAGACCTTGTCAGCAAACACTGCGCATGATAGACCAGGGCAGTGTTCATTAGGCAACAAACAGAAGAAAACAGACTAAATGGGGTAGAAGCTGTTGGGGGGGGGGGGGGGGGGGGTAGAAGCTGTTAAGGAGCCTTTTGGTACCTGAGCGCCAAGTCTAGGGCCAAATGGCTCCTTAACAGCTTCTACTCCCAAGCCATAAGACTGCTGAACAATTAATCAAATGGCCACTGGACTATTTACATTGACTGCCCCCTCCCTCCCCTCCATTTGTTTTGTACACTGCTGCTACTCGCTGTTTAATATCTATGCATAGTCACTTCACCCCTACCTACATGTACAAATTACCTTGACTAACCTGTACCCCCGCACACTGACTCGGTACCGGTACCCCCCCTGTATATAACCTCATTATTGTTATTTTATTGTGTTACTTTTTATTATTTTTTACTTTGGTTTATTTGGTATATATTTTCTTAACTCTTCTTGAACTGCACTGTTGGTTAAGGGCTTGTAAGTAAGCATTTCACGGTAAGGTCTACACAAAGTTTGGTTTGATTTAAAACAGGCAGGGCCTATCTGGACTTTTCCAACACTGTTAGGAAAAAGGGTTCCAAAAGGATTCTTCAGCTGTCCCCATAGAATAACCCTTTTGGGTTCCATTTTGATCCCTCTGTGGAAAGGGTTCTACATGGAACCCAGAAGGGTTCAACATGGAATCAAAAAGGGTTCTTCAAAGGGGTTTCCTATGGGGACAGCCGAAGCACCTTTTTTTCTAAGAGTGAATAAGAAAAGCCCACTTTCCAGTTGCAAAACATTTTAAAACTTTTTCCATTGTGCCCGGATTAACATGACTCTGAAAAGACTTTCAGTAGCAGATCTTCTCAGTCTCTATCTGAGTACACTACCTAAGTCAAAGCCCTGGGAACTGTATAGAGGACAAGTGTTGTCCTCCACCAAAGTTGCATATTCAGTTATGGACTTTGAGATTTATGCACTGCAGGACAGATAATCTAATTGTAGTACATTCGTATTGCATCGGCGCTTGGATTTTATTCCATTACGTATTCAGCAATCTATCTAGAAACCAGCAGTATATGCATCAATGTCCTAAGCGTTCTCGATGTCTAACGTCAGCAGCGAAGCACTTAAAATCTCTCTAAAAGTCCTGTGTGAGACCTGATTGGTTAAAAATAGCCCCCTAATTGTGTGCATGCCAATCAAGAGGTAGAGGAGAAAACAGGTGCTGGGCGGACAGATGAGAAATTGCAGGAAGTGACAGCCAGTCGAGGGTGTCAACACGGCTCTGCAACGTCTCTTACACACACACACACACACACACACACACACACAAATGTGCAAGGAAAAACACACACAATCGCTTTCGTGACATCCTCCGCAGCTCCTCTCACCTTCCTGGTCCTCGGGGAAAAGGGGTGAGACAGTGGGAGAAAATAAGGAAGATATGATGGGGTGTGAAGGATGGATGAGCGACAGAAGGAGGGACAGAGAGACAGGCAGACAAAAAGCTGGAGATAATAGGGTGTTGGTGAGAAAGGGAGTGAGAGAAAGCGAGTGAGAGACCAGAGGGAGCGATAGAGACAGAGAGAGAGAAATAGACAGAGGATTAGGGACAGGAAGTGCCAAAAGGATGCTGGACGGGCTCTCTTTTATGATGTCATCCGTCCTCTGGAGCAGATTGTATTTAATTGGGTGGCCATTTCACACCTGCATGCCTTTTCAACAAGCAGACCTATAAACACAAAACACGCCCGCCCGCACACACACACACACACACTTTTACCACAGAGCACCGGAACCCTGTAAAACTCCACACCAGCCCCTCTGCAGCACAGAATGTCCCTTCCCTTATGTACAAGATTGTACACAAAGTCCTCTATCTGAAGTCTATCTGTATGAGGCAGTTCCTATACAGCTGTACGGGGGCTGTAAGTGCATCCATGCCATATACAGCAGTACAATCATACACATTCAGCACAGAACTGTCACACAATGAGCTCTCAGGCAGTTCACCCACTGCTGTGCCAATGTGCTTTGTCCATCTCCCTCTGACACAGAAGCTATTGTTACAATTCTGCGTTTCCCAAACTCGGTGTTCGGGACCCCAAGGGGTGCACGTTTTGGTTGTTGCCCTAGCACCTCACAGCTGATTCAAATAATCAAAGCTTGATGATCAGTTGGTTATTTGAATCAGCTGTGTAGTGCTAAGGTGAAAAACAAAAGTGCACCCCTTTGGGTCCCGAGGACCGAGTTTGGGAACCGGTGTGGTATAGACCCTTAGCGCCCTATGTGCTACCTGAGCGCAACATAGAGAACACAACTCCACCTCATGGCTGCCATGTGAGGCCCTCAGCTTTGCAGATAAGACTGTAAGGGCCCGGACTCCTCATCCATCATCTTTGGTATTTACAGATCAGTCCCAGAGCCACATCACGGCTTCACAGGGGCCATCAAAGACGGTAGGGAGGCTGGGAATCCGGGTAAGTACAGCAGCTGCAAGTGGATTTGGACGACTTTGGATTTGGACTACCCAACTAAGAAGACCATGTGGAGCCAGATGGTGAGAGAACGAGCGCAGAAATACTAGATGTATTGCATTGGGTTGGAGTTAGGTTTGAGAGAGACAGTGTAAGTTGGGATAGTAGTTACTAACGAGCCAACGCAAGAGACAGTGAATGATTGTCCGATTGTCACCCACGGACTTCTATCACACTTGTATACAACAATGCTGAAAGCACTCATTGTAGTTAGGTGCAGATGTAAATGAGCATTCTTCTATAGATATATTCATTTAGCAGCCTCGTTTTATAGAACTCTTGACATTGACATTACAGAACACAACTTACAGATATCTTGACATTGATTCATTATTATTTTATTTGTGTCACGCCCTGACCATAGAGAGCCTTTTTCATTCTCTATTTTGGTTAGGTCGGGGTGTGACTAGGGTGGGTCATCTAGTGCATTTATTTCTATGTTGGCCTGGTATGGTTCCCAATCAGAGGCAGCTGTTTATCGTTGTCTCTGATTGGGGATCATATTTAGGCAGCCATTTCACCACTGTGTTTTGTGTGATCTTGTTTCTGTGTAGTTGCCTGTGAGCACTGCTTGAGCTTCACGTTTCGTTTGCTGTTTTTTGTGAGTTTCCTTTATTAAACATGTGGAACCCAAATCACGCTGCACGTTGGTCTGAGTATATTTCCAGTTCGTACGATGATCGTGACAATTTGATCTTTATTTTACTAGGCAATTAACCTCTACAGGATTGGTCCCCCCCCCACACACTGCTGCCATCTAGTGGCCAAATATAAATTGTGCCTGGGCTGGAATAATACATTATGGCCTTTCTCTTGCATTTCAAAGATTATGGTACAAAAAAAGCATGTTTTTTTCTTTGTATCATCTTTTACCAGATCTAATGCGTTATATCATCTTACATTAATTTCACATTTCCACAAACTTCAAAGGGTTTCCTTTCAAATGGTGTCAAGAATACGCATCCTTGCTTCAAGTCCTGAGCTACAGGCAGTTAGATTTGGGTACGTCATTTTAGTAGAAAAAAAAGGGTCCGATCCTTAAGAACAAATTCCAAATTTACAACAAATTTACAATGATGGCCTATGGTGGAACAACTCTGTGTGTGGGCATTGTGTGTAGAGAGAAACAGTTGGACCGAAAGTGCTATGACAGCACAACACAAGAAGACACATAGCAGAGCGCCAGTGGTGTTGTGGCAGCTACCTGTTGTCCTGACAATGCTGTATGTCCTTGGTTTATGGAGTAGAGATGGAACATAAACTTACACAACCTCTGAGTCTTGCCTCTACAGCTTTATATGCTCCGTGATAAAACTAGATTCACCATTATTCTGTATGACAGAGAGAGAGAGAGAGAGTAGACCATATCTGTCTTATCTATGGGCTTCATTGCTAAGTGTGAAAATATATAGGAGGAACTTCAATCGATTTTCTATGGAAGCTCTATCATCTGCAGTGAAGCCTCTGATGTAGAAGACTGAACATAAATATACTATGATATATCGACAACATACTGTATATCAAATCCTTTCAGATGGATATGCAGTGCGTACGATACACACCTAAAATACCTATGGCTATAGCTAGCAATTTCAAGATGAAACATGCACTTCCCACGGTATAGAGTCAGAATTAATCGGCGTGATTTCTAAACATAGCAAACGAGTGGAGCATCCAATAATTACATTGAACGTACAGTCCAATTACTTAACAAATGTAGATGTGTTTTGAATGTATTTATAACTGGCAAAACCAACAACAGCAGCCAAGGCATCTCATCTATTATTCGACGTCCATGAAATGACAACGTTAATTCATTTACCGTTCATGCAAATCTTTGCTGAGATGATGGAATAGCCTGCATGTGGTTACCACTGCCTCTACATAATGATGATACATTCAATGTGTTTTGCCGCAGGGGAACGTGATTTTATTATTTTCTCCCGGGTTCCATCCTCCGACATTTAACAAACAAAGCCTTCTGAAACTACGTTTTTGAGTTGGTGTTTGAACAGAGTTGGCGACCGTATAACCGCCATATTGGAAGCCGCACATGGGCTTTTTACTTACTGCAAGTTATTGGATTTGGAGTCGTTTGTTTCTCCACTGGGGTAGGTAACATATACTTGAAATCTGCTGCTGGATGGATGATTTACGGTTCACCCTAGATACTGTCAATAGGCCATTGATAGTTTAGGAGACATAAAGATCTGAAGTTTAACTTTTTTTTTTTTTGAATTCGTGAAACGTTCCTTATTTTCTAAATGCATAGCAAGCTAAACAATAATATTAAGCCAATAAGGCGCACAGTTGAGTTTCTTGAAACATAGCTGGTCCATGCCGCTGAGTCTCTCCTTCCTGCACATAAAAAACGGGTTTGAACTCTAGTGACAATAACAATGCGATCCTTTGCTGGTTTTACAACAAAGGATTCAATTGTAATGATAAAAATGAATATCGCAATCTCATGTTGGCTATTGGACATCTTATCTGCAGAGACCAAGACACTGCACGCACAGCGGTCGTTGCTCTCTCAGACAGAATGGCCTTAGAAAGACCCCATTTGGATTGTGACGCTCTAGTGTTGCACGTTTCTGAATTGGAGACATATAACCTACTGTATAGTTCCAAGTCAGTTGTGGCTAATGATACTGACAAGTCTGCTAAATGGACATCTTACGGATGAATGCTTTAAAGGTCCTGAACAGTCATTCGGAAAAGTACTTTCTCATGGTTAACTACCAGGAAGTTTGAAAAGACAGGCTGAGTGGGTGGGGAGCTTATATTCATGAGCTCGCCTTGACTGACAGCTCGTTGAAACGCCTATGTCAAGCAACTTGGACGCAGTGTTGCAGTAAAATCATCTCAATCAAATTTGGTGAAACACAAAGCAACTCAAACAATACTGAAATTGCATCAATTATATATATATATATATAAATGTTACATCTCCCATTTGGCCTGTCTCTTTTGATGCGGTTCACAACAGCACTGATGGATGTGTTGACTGGACAACTGCGTCGGAGTTTTGAAAGACCATTCCTCCCCTTTTGTTCCATGCTGGCTGAAGACCTAGCTAGACAGTAACTAGCTAACACCGGACACAGATGAAAGTATTTTTATAAGTATTTTTTGCCATAAATGAATAGGGTAAACTTTTTATTATATTTGCTGACACCCTACAGTCAAATGTTGGCACCAGTAGAGTAGCTATCTAGATATATAAACCATGCCCCTCTGCAAACATGTCTTCTCCGATGTTGGTTACAAGGTGGTGCTTATTTAAATTAGGTAAGAGAATATCATGTTACCATTGGTGTATTAAAAATGAGAGTTGAGGTGATGTCACCTTGAAGGGGACCAGTAACTTTATGATCAAAGTTGATCAATTTAGAAGCAACAATTCATACTTTGTTCCTCATCATGATCTGGTTTCCATCAAATGTCATCCAATTAGATGAACAACATTATTTTGATTGTTCATGACCTTTAAAATCAAGAGATGCCTGAGATGTGCTGAGGCACAGTCTTGCGCTCCGACTGGCTGATTGTGGGCTAATTACGTACGTTGTGAGTTTTTCACTTATTATCGCCTGCTAGTAGGTGATTTGCTACAGATAGCATACTTTAATATCTGAATATTATCACACAATTCCCTCATTCTCTGTTCGGTGTACATTTTGTTAAACGTAATCCATGTTTTTTGATAATGGGTCTAAAGTGACATATTTCAGCTCATTTTATTTGCTGATCAAATCTGAAATTGACAACACAATTGCTTTCATGACCTGTGTGCTGAAAACATGGAATAGAGTTTCATTCGAGTTTTTTCTAAATCTTAATGCTGATGGATTGATTGTACTTTTCACAGCGCATAGACACGTCAGAACATTTTCTGAACCTATTTGATATAGCCTCTTGGGCACTGTTTCTTAGATTTTATTGTCGTCATTTGCTTCCTGCACCATAGGGGTGGGAAAGTATTTTTGTTCAACACCATACGGATTGCTTTAGACTGATCTCTTTAGCTTCCAAACTCATCCCTCTTCAACGGGGGGAGGAGTCATTGCTTATCACCGTTTATTGTTAAAATGTTGATGAGAACTTTATTGGCTATTTTTTTATATTAACTTTATTCACAACTCCTGTCATGAGACACTCATTTCGGAATCGATATTTTTTTGATGCTTTGCAGAATAGGATATCATGTTGACTGCTCTCCACGTCTTTCAAAAACAGTGGTGTGTCTGTGAAACGAACTCCTTCGGTGGGGTCTGATCAGGCTAGCTAACCACACACCTTGTGATGGAGGTGATGGCAGATTCCACGATGGAGGACGCCTTCTATGAGGTGAGCACCAGGACTTTAACGGCCATGGACGAGACGTTCATGCAGGCCAAGCAGACCGCTGACCATCTTGTTGAGAGTCTCCACTTTGTCCTGGCAAGCCTTAATTGGGTGGTAGCTATTACATGGACTCTATGCTGTTAAATCTTTATAAGGTCTAATCACCTCTCTCCACATAATTCTATGGTTCCTCTGATTGTCTTCCACAATGCAGAGTTTCCACAGGCGGGAAACCTTGAATGAAATTGTCGTGTTTGGATTGTTTCAAGAGTTCAAAAATGAGCAACGCATTTTGAAATGTTACAGTGGTTCCTCAATTAAACGTTTTGAGATTATGCCGCGTGATTTAGAGGTCATTTGTGGTTTAGTACGGTTTCCTGCATTACTGCTTCATTGCTCCAGATCACCACAAGAGGGAGGTAGAGCACTGATTATGCATTTGTGTCCAAAGGGCTAATTTTTTATTTTTTTTATTTCACCTTCACCAACCGTCCAGAGTAGTGATGCTAGTCGGGCGGGCGGGTGCGGGCAGCGAACGGTTGAAAAGCATGCATTTGGTTTTACTAGCGCTTAAGAGCAGTTGGAGGCCACGGAATGTCTCTACCTGACAATGACTGGGCGATAAAAACCAAATAGAAACTGATAATTGTGCACAACTTCAAAATTGAATTTCAATGAACTGAATGATGAGGATGAAGAAGGTGATTGAATTTACAACAATAGTGTAAGAATTGCTATTCCTCTGTCCTGCACACACACCTGAAAAAAATATACTTATTTTTTTGTTTCTACTTGGTCAGAAGAAGTTGTAACTGGACTGTAGCATATTAGTTAATAAAACTGTTGTTACACTAAGGTTTTAACTCTAAGAGAAACAAACATTTTCAATTATATTCCATGATATTAAGATATATGTGTTGACTGAATATAAACAAGTGATGTTTGCAAAATAATCAAGTTTATGGCGCAGTCATATAGCCTTGGCCCCTACATAAAGCTGAGTGACTCACTAATTCATGGCTTTGGATCAAAATAAATAAGTACCAACATTCTTTCTGATAGTCTAGAAGTGAAAAATAGAAATTAGAAGAGATTTTGAAAAGTCACGACTCTACAATTGATTGCTGGTTTTGGTCACAAATAAGCACGGTCTGTGAAGAGCAATTACCTAAAATAAGCGGAGAGTCAGGCGGAGAGTCACCTGTTTAAATTATATGAGCAACAAATATTCAATTTTATTTGGAATGGCAAGCCAGACAAAATTAAAAGGGCCTATTGTCTCGCGGCATGTTCAAGAAAGGCCTTTTTCCGTTTATTCAGATTACAACCGCTCACTTTCGGTTATTTGAAAACAAAATAATCTCCAAAATATTCTTATTTTTTAAACAAGTACTTGAAAATGAGATTGTGAACTCTGCAAACAATGTTTCCACTCCGAGAATGAGAATGGTAAATGACTGTAATTAATACATTTATTCAATACATTGGAACACAAAAGAAGCCAATCCTTGTACTGCTTGTACTGTAGGCTTGGCAGAGTTACGGATTAATGTTTTCAGTTGATGCCAAACAAGTTTGATCAGGTTTAAATCAGGAGACCGACATGTAGAGATAAAACAAATATTTGTAGATATACTGTAGGCCTACCGTTGGTGTTGTAGGTCTTTTATTTATTCATTTAGTTTTATTTAACCTTTATTTTACTACATAAAGGTCTACTTACTCTGCTGGCGTCTTGACCCAGTTTATGCCCTCATTTGCAATGCAAACCCCGGTGTGTTTTGGTTCGAGCAGACCCGTTTCCGGCTTACAGAGATAGTTTTCATCAAGCCAGCTTCTTTCTATGGTGCTACCCGTTCCAGGGTTAGGACTGTAACCACCAGAGGAATTGAAAATGAGCCGGAGCTGAGAGGATCACCGAAATTAAAGGTATTTTGGTTTCAGAGCATTTTTTTTTAACAGCTTGGAAAATTCCAGAAAATCATGTCATGGCTTTAGAAGCTTCTGATAGGCTAATTGACATCATTTGAGTCAGTTGGAGGTATACCTGAGGATGTATTTCAAGGCCTAGCTTCAAACTCAGTGCCTCTTTGCCTGACATCATGGGAAAATCAAAAGAAATCAGCCAAGACCTCAGAAAAAAATTGCAGACCTCCACAAGTCTGGTTCATCCTTGGGAGCAATTTCCAAACGCCTGAAGGTACCACGTTAATCTGTACAAACAAAAGTACACAAGTATAAACACCATGGGACCATGCAGCCGTCATACCGCTCAGGAAGGAGACGTGTTCTGTCTCCTAGAGAGGAACGTATTTTGGTGGGAAAAGTGCAAATCAATCCCAGAACAACAGCAAAGGACATTGTGAAGATGCTGGAGGAAACAGGTACAAAACTATCTATATCCACATTAAAACAAGTCCTATATTGACATAACCTGAAAGACCGCTCAGCAAGGAAGAAGCCACTACTACAAAACCGCCATAAAAAAGCCAGACTACGGTTTGCAACTGCACATGGGGACAAAGATCTTACTTTTTGGAGAAATGTAATCTGGTCTGATGAAACAAAAATAGAACTGTTTGGCCATAATGACCAACGTTATGTTTGGAGGAAAAGGGGGAGGCTTGCAAGTCGAAGAACACCATCCCAACCGTGAAGCACGGGGGTGGCAGCATCATGTTGTGGGGGTGCTTTGCTGCAGGAGGGACTGGTGCACTTCACAAAATAGATGGCATCATGAGGTAGGAAAATTATGTGGATATATTGAAGCAACATCTCAAGACATCAGTCAGAAAGTTAAAGCTTGGTCGCAAATGGGTCTTCCAAATGGACAATGACCCCAAGCATACTTCCAAAGTTGTGGCAAAATGGCTTAAGGACAACAAAGTAAAGGTATTGGAGTGGCCATCACAAAGCCCTGACGTCAATCCTATAGAGAATTTGTGGGCAGAACTGAAAAAGCGTGTGCGAACAAGGAGGCCTACAAACCTGACTCAGTTAGAACAGCTCTGTCAGGAGGAATGGGCCAAAATTCACCCAACTTATTGTGGGAAGCTTGTGGAAGGCTACCTGGAACGTTTGACCCAAGTTAAACAATTTAAAGGCAATGCTACCAAATACTAATTGAGTGTATGTAAACTTCTGACCCATTGGGAATGTGATAAAAGAAATAAAAGCTGAAATAAATCATTCTCTCTACTATTATTCTGATATTTCACATTCTTAAAATAAAGTGGTGATCCCAACTGACCTAAGACAGAGCATTTTTTACTAGGATTAAATGTCAGGAATTGTGAAACTGAGTTTAAATGTATTTGGCTAAGGTGTATGTAAACTTCCGACTTCAACTGTATATAATATATAAAAAATGTCGATCAGAGCCTTTCCATAAGGCCACTCAAGTTTCTTCGACTGTCTTCTGACTGTGAATAGAGTTATGTTGATGTTGTGCTGTGATGCCAGCAGATTCCAGATGGCATTTGCCGATCGCCCATCATCTTCAACCATCAGTGAGTCGATGGCTTGAATAGTGTCGATGGAAATTGAATACAAAAATGATGACCAGCAGGGTCAAATAATATAAACAGTGGTTATAGAGGGTGCAACCGGTCAGCACCTTAGTAAATGTCAGTTGGCTTTTCATAGCTGAGCATTCAGAGGTCAAGACAGCAAGTGTGTGTGAGAGAGAGAGAGAGAGAGAAAATATCGAAACACACACAGTAACACGTGTTATTGAGTTCCGAGTGCCAATCTGTTATCCAACGATTACAGATCGAGTTTAATAACCCGGGCTACTGTAGGTGAGAAAATCCCCCCCCCCCCCCCCCCCCCCCCCCCCCCCCCCAACCCCCCAACAAGCAATAGCCTACCAGCGTGTGGTTAACTATTTCAGCGCCGTTTCGCACTGGTCTGAGACAAGCAAGACTACTTAATAAACATATACATTTTAAAACAGTTTTTTAAAATTAATCCTGCATTTATTAATCCTCTAATTTTAATTAGGTCTACCACTGTACAAGGAAATGTTATGGATCTGCCACTATTTTAATTTAGAGATTCCGGTAAAGAAATGTGTATGTAAAGGGGTAACTTTCTTCACCAGTTCTCTTACCATTTTGTACAGTTGTGTGATTGGCCTACCAGTTGCTGTAACTGTAACGTTAATTCTCTTGAGAGGAATTTTGCTCTTCACTATCACAATATTAAAAACTTTCAAATGCATTCATGATTTAAATAGCTTTGGCTAGCTGCAACTGCAAGTACATTTGTAAATCATGACCCATCTTGAGTTGGGCTCTGGGATGGTGCAATTGTTGAGAGGGTGAGCTTATGGTTGTGTGGGGGTAAGGGCTGAATGTGTGTGGGTGTATGTGTGTATCCCACAACTGTTGCGAAGGAAGAAGTAAAAGATGTTAGGGACTATAGAGGATGATTCACAGCAATATGTAATAAAAATCGAGGTGAGGGCGATGGAAATGCATTTGGCAATGGATCTGCTTCGGTTCGGTGGATGGTGCTGTGTGCACTTTTCGAAGGATGGATCCCAGTCGGTCCGGGGCTGTGCGATGCGGGGGGTCGGGGGTGGTCTGCCGGGCATTGGGATGACAACCCAACTCGAGATGGGGGCTTTTGGCGGGTGGAATAGTGGGGACCAATTGGAGGTTTGCTTAGTGGAGATGCAAATGTCATGGTACAACTATATAGACACTCAATCATTATGTTACTTTTTAATAGGACGTTTACAAACATATATTTTGATAAAAATAATTGAAAGGTGTGTCTCATTATGGTAAGTGGTGAAATAAGTATAGCCAGTTACAATTGTAATGGCTTAGCAGATAATAAGAAAAGACGATCAGTATTTACCTGGCTAAAAGAGAAGGATTATAATATCTACTGTTTACAGGAAACCCATTCAACAGTTTTAGATGAAGTTTTGTGGAAAAAGAACTGGGGGGGCGAAATATATTTCTCCCATGGGCAAAGAAATTCAAAAGGGGTGATGGTTTTAATTAATAATAACTTTGATCCAAATGTGCAACTTGTCCAAACAGATCCTCAAGGTAGATGGATTATTTTAAATATGTTATTGGACAATAAACATATATGGCTTATTAACCTATACGGTCCGAATAATGATGATCCAAGCTTCTTTGACAATATATATAAGAATGTATCAACTCTACAAGCAACACTAGACTCTATTATTATAGTGGGAGATTTTAATACGGTCTTAAATACCTCTATGGACCGGAAAGGAAATCACACTACAAACTATCACCCTCAGGCACTTAAGGAAATCAGGAATGTCATGGATATATTGGAATTAGTGGATATATGGAGACTTAAATACCCTGACCTAGTGAGATATACATGGCGGAGGCTTAATCAAGCTAGTCGCCTTGACTACTTTCTTATATCATTCTCTCTGGCACCAAAAGTTAAAAAGTGTTTGATAGGGGACAGAATGCGGTCGGACCATCACATAATTGGCATATATATTACTCTTACAGAATTTCCACGTGGGCGAGGATATTGGAAATTTAATCAAAGCCTACTAGATGATAAATTGTTTAGAACTAGGACAGAAGAATTTATAACTGACTTTTTTAGACATAACATAGGTACAGCAGATCCCCATATTGTATGGGACACTTTTAAGTGTGCCTTTAGAGGCCATGCAATTCAGTACTCATCTATAAAACAAAAGCAATTTCGATCAAAAGAGTCCATATTAACAAAGGAAATTGAAGGACTAACAGTACAGTTAGATAACAATAAAAACGGTACCATAGAGGTACAGAATAAGTTAGAGGAAAAACAAAAAGAAATGGAGGAACTTATTCAAGAAAGATCCAGTGTAATATATTACAAAAATAAAGCGAACTGGATGGAATATGGGGAAAAATGCACCAAATTCTTTTTCAATCTTCAATATAGAAATGCTACCAAAAAAAACGTATTAAAACTTGTTACAAATGATGGAGTCACGCATGATTCACCAAATGATATTTTGAAAGAGGAAGTAAAGTACTTTAAGAATATATTTTCGTTTCAGGCTCCTCCATCTCCACTAACTGAAACTAATTGTATGGATTTTTTCCCTAATAATAATGTAAAATTAACATCTGTACAGAAAGACTCATGTGAAGGCCTAATTACAGAGGAGGAACTACTTGATGCAATTGGGGCCTTTAAGGATGGGAAAACTCCAGGACTGGATGGCATACCAGTGGAAGTATACAAACATTTTTTTGATATACTCAAAGGACCATTATTAGCTTGTTTTAACCACTCCTATATAAATGATAGATTATCAGACACGCAACAAGAAGGTGTGATATCATTATTACTGAAACAGGACCCAAGTGGTATATATAAAGATCCAGTCCATTTAAAAAATTGGAGACCTCTTACACTTCAGTGTTGTGATGCAAAAATCCTAGCAAAATGCTTGGCGCATAGAATAAAAAAAGTTTTGTCAGATATTATTCATCCTAATCAGACAGGTTTTTTACATGGACGATACATTGGAGATAATATAAGGCAAGTACTGGAAACAATAGAACACTATGAAATATCGGGGACACCAGGCCTGGTTTTCATAGCTGATTTTGAAAAGGCTTTTGATAAAGTACGACTGGAGTTTATATATAAATGCCTAGAATATTTCAATTTTGGGGAATCTCTTATAAAATGGGTAAAAATTATGTATAGTAACCCTAGGTGTAAAATAGTAAATAATGGCTACATCTCAGAAAGTTTTAAACTATCTAGAGGAGTAAAACAAGGTTGTCCACTATCGGCATATCTATTTATTATTGCCATCGAAATGTTAGCTGTTAAAATTAGATCAAACATTAATATTAAGGGATTAGAAATCCAGGGCCTAAAAACTAAGGTGTCATTGTACGCTGATGATTCATGTTTTCTTTTAAAACCACAACTAGAATCTCTCCACGGCCTCTTAGAGGATCTAGATACATTTGCTATCCTCTCTGGATTAAAACCAAATTATGATAAATGTACCATAGTACGTATTGGATCACTAAAAAATACACATTTTACATTGCCATGTAGTTTACCAATTAAATGGTCTGACGGTGATGTGGACATACTCGGTATACAAATCCCAAAAGAAAGAAATGATCTCACTCCAATAAATTTTTATAGAAAGTTAGCAAAAATAGATAAGATCTTGCTACCATGGAAAGGAAAATACCTGTCTATTTGTGGGAAAATCACCCTGATTAACTCTTTAATCATATCACAGTTTACCTATTTGCTTATGGTTTTGCCTACACCTAGTGACCTGCTTTTTAAATTATATGAACAAAAAATATTCAATTTTATTTGGAACGGCAAGCCAGATAAAATTAAAAGGGCCTATTTATATAACGAATATGAATTCGGAGGGCAGAAATTATTAAATATTAAAGCATTAGACCTCTCACTAAAGGCATCAGTCATACAAAAGTTATACTTAAATCCAAACTGGTTCTCTAGTAGATTGGTACGAATGTCTCATCCTATGTTCAAGAAGGGCCTTTTTCCCTTTATTCAGATTACACCTGCTCACTTTCGGTTGCTTGAAAAGGAAATAATCTCCAAAATATCTTTATTTTTTAAACAAGCCTTAGAAAGTTGGTTGCAATTTCAGTTTAATCCACCTGAAAGGACGGAACAAATAGTACAACAAATCTTGTGGTTAAATTCAAATATAGTAATTGATAAAAAAACTGTATTTATCGAAGAAATGTTTAAAAAAGGTATAATTTTTGTGAATGATATCATAAATAGGACTGGTGGAGTAATGTCACACATGCAGCTAACACAGACATATGGAAATGTCTGCTCTACCCAAAATTACAACCAATTAATTGCAGCATTACCACAAAAATGGAAGAGGCAGGTGGAAGGGGATAAAAGTAAGGAACTTGTATGTCGGCCTTATATTAAAGAACATAAATGGTTAAAGAAAAGTGTGATAAATAAAAACATATACCAATTTCATTTAAGGACCAAAAAACTTACAGCTGTGCCATATAAATTGCAAAATAGTTGGGAAGAGATTTTCGATGTACCCATTCCATGGCACATGGTTTATGAATTGATACGCAAAACAACGCCGGATTCAAAACTTCGAATTTTTCAATTTAAATTATTGTACAAAATTCTTGCAACTAATAGAATGTTATATATATGGGGGATACAATCTTCTCAGCTCTGTAGATTCTGCTGTGAGGAGGCAGAGTCATTAGACCATTTATTTTGGTATTGTCCGCATGTAGCTCGTTTTTGGTCACAGGTCCAGGAATGGTTGAAGAATTGCAACATTTGCGTAGAACTAACGCTACAGATAGCAATACTGGGGGATTTGAAAAGCCATAGTCAATCAATCAATAATATAATAATTATTTTAGCAAAAATGTTTATTTTTAATTTACAATCCGTGGAAGCTATGAGAATAGGAAGATTCAAATCTTTTGTGAAGCATCACAGCACAGTTGAAAAATATATGGCAAATAAAAATCCGAAATGGATGATGTTGGAAGATAGATGGGAAAGGTTGAGTGGAGCTGAAGGGTGGGACTAATAACAAGATAAACAATGTAGGGCATACGGGATCTGTGAAATGTGTATAGGTGCGGAGCTTTTGTGAAATAGCACAGTTACAAGTGGAAATCAAACTGGATGGACAACAGAAATAGAGGAAGGACTAAGAACAAACAAGAGAGAACTATTATAAAGTAGACTGTGTCTGTAAAATGTGTATAAGATGTATAAATTGAAGGTAAAAACAGAAATGTTTATCAGTTTACTCCAATTGGGGGATCGGTGGTAGGGTTTGCAGGGAATAATAATAAAGGTATACTCTTTAAAAAAGTATGTATGTCTATGTAGGTATGTGTATGTATATATGTGTATATGTATGCATACGTGAATGGATATATATATTTACCCCAAAAAATATGGGGGATTGGAAATGATGCAGACAATTACATTGGAAGCAACATTCTTTCCGCAATATTAAGCTGATCCTCCCCCCCCCAAAAAAAAAATAATAATAAAAAAAATAATAATAAAAAAAAAAAAATAGCTTTGGCCGACATGTTGCTTTTCATCTGATGAAGGATTGACTCAATCTATCGGCCCAGGACGATAGTAAAACAGGCAACAAGATACACTACAAGAAAGGGAACGCATATATAACCGTAGAAAAACGGTTGCAGGTCGGAGGGTCATCTAACAAGTGCAGATCGAAGGGTCATCAAGCGAAACAAACCAATGAAGCACGGGTAAACGGCGGGAGTATCTAAGACTCTCTGAGGACTGGGTAGGGTAGGATCTCCCTTCCCTCGGCAGAACCGGGAGGGTGGATTCGGCTCTTGCCAGAACTTGGTTCCCCCGCATTTCCATGTCACCTGGGTAGCGCCCGGCCGGCTACAAGCATTAGACCTCTCACTAAAGGCGTCAGTCATACAAAAGTTGTTCTTAAATCCGAACTGGTTGGAGATTATAAGAGTACATGGCCATAAAGGCTAGATCATTTTTCAAGCTGTCCAAACATTCATAGATGACCAGCAGGGTCAAATAATACAAACAGTGGTTATAGAGGGTGCAAACGGTCAGCACCTTAGGAGTAAATGCCAGTTGGCTTTTCATAGCCGAGCATTCAGAGGTCAAAACAGCAAGTGCATGTGTGAGAGAGAGAGAGAGAGAGAGAGGATCGAAACACACACAGTAACGCGTGGAACATAGCAATAAGAAAGTCAGTTTAATATGCAGTGCAGATCACCTCCTATTACCCTTCTCTTTTAAGAATTGTGTCTGTTCAATTATTTGTGGCATTTCAAGTATATTGAAGATAGAAGCAATAGCCAACTATTTTAGCACCGTTTCACGCTGCTCTGAGACAAGAGTGGGGACTGGTCTTGATAAATCAATGAGAGTTTTTCTTACTTTGAGAACTTGTTAGCAAGCTCCTGTGTGTATCAGACACACTGTTTTTTCTCTAAGAGATTACTCTTAACTGAAGACATGTGTAGCCACGTTAAGTCTTATTTAGTTGATAGTCATTTACTCTGTAATATATAATGTACACTCTAATTGTTTGAGTGTATTTTGTGACTAATAAATCCTATTAGTTGAATTGAGTAAATGCGACCACGTTTTACAGTACACCTTGACATCTCTGATCTACTTGACTCAATACATTAAAGCTAGAATATTGGTCGCCAGGATTAGATATTTGTATCTAGCCTTTTATTAATTGCATAACGGTGCAAGAGACACTTTCATTATGGTCACAATGAGACAGCGATGCAATGATTCACTATCTTGCTAGATCCTTCAGAGACGTAGGGCCTCCTTCAGGGCCTATTGTATTTATTGACATAATAATGATGAATGTAGTTTAACATTATATTCAACATCATTTTCCTCCTACTACAAAATATAGAATATTCATAGACACAGCTTGAAACTCTTATAGGCCATAGCGTATGTATTAGGTAACTGTCAGATAATCAATGAAAAGATTAGTTCCGGTTCCCCGATTTACAGCAGAAACCAGCAGGTGACAAAGTTCCCACAAGAGTCTCAGAATTAAATTTGTACTTTCCTACTGACATCGAGTCATGTCACAAAAGTCACTAATGGTCTCTTAGGGCTTAATCTTACAGTTCATTTGACATCTTGCGTGCGTACCTCATATTTTCAAGCTCATCTTTATTGACATTGAGTTATGACTTACACAACAGCCTGATTTAAGTGCAGTATCTATAGGGACTACCTCAGATTAATAATAAAGTTGCCTCATCCCACTCTACATAATTGTAACTTCTTCCCTTAACCCCTCCCTACAACCGTGTGGGCTGCATTCAATAGGGGAATAATATTCATATTCATACTATGTGCCCTCCCTTCTGCCCTCGTTCGTCCGCCTTCATAGATCTGAAGCAACTGAGTAGGTGTTAGCAATAGTTCCCACCTTGTCTCGACTATATTGATTTCACCTATCCTATCAGATCCATGGAAGGAAAGTAAGGAAGTTCAAAGGGGAGAGGGGAGGAAATATCTTTGTGGAAACACAGCCTCAGTCTCTGTCCCTCCGTACCTACTGATTATGTCCCTTGGGCAGTAGCTGCAGCGCTGACAGTATGATTCATTGACATCATCCCTCTTATTGGATTCCGCTGTTGAACGCAACTCAACAACATAGGTCACCACACTGGAGTCAACAATACCAGATACACTGTGACTATGTTACATTCATTGGCTGTACAGGGGTCCATGTTGTTGCTAACTTTCTGACCCGTCGCTGGGACTCGACAAATACAGTCATCCCTTCTCACATCTGAGACACTTCATATACGGCGACGCTTTGTGGGATTGAGGACATAAACTTCACATGACTCAGAAGGGCTAGTTGAGTAGAGAGCCGTCTGTGGATGTCAGTGTCTGAACTGGTCTGGGATCAGAAGTCTACAGAGAAGCCCCATTTACAGGCTGCCAAAGATCAGGGCAAGCTCTCGCTCTTTTTCTCTCTCTTTCTATTTCGCTCTTTACTCTGTCTTTCCCTCTGTTCTGGTGGGAGAGGCATGGCGTTTTCGGCCTGCGGCAAGATCAATCTGTGTTGCTCTCCCCAGGCCCTGCTAATGGAGTTCTAAGTCTGTGTGTATCTGTCTATGTTTATGTGCATGCATGTGTGTGTGTGCATGCTTTCGTACCTGTGTGTGGGCATGTTAAAGTGTTCCGCGCTGCTCCTTGTGTTCCATACCAGCTGTTCTAATAGAGTCCTCCTAATAACTAACAGCTTTTATAAGCAGTGCATCTAAAGGGCACCAGTGCCAGTCCGTGCCAGTCCATAGTCATGCCCTAGTTAGCAACCCCCTGGTGGTCCCACTAATATCCCTTCATTTCTCTCTCTCTCTCTCTCTCTCTCCCTCCTTCCATCCATCCATCCATCACTCCTCTCCCTCTGCTCATTCTCTCCTTATGGAGTCAAATCAGCCTAATAGTCCAGCAATGAGCCTGTAGAGCCACTGTAATGAACCCAAGCCTTGGGCTCAGAAACACACTCAGAGGACAAACATCCTAAATCAATTTGTGGAGCCAAAATATAAGGACAATTGTAATGTAATATGTGTTAATGCAGTGGTAATCACTAAGGGATACAGAGAATACAGAGAGAAAATCGGCGGCTGACCACAAGGTCAAGTCAAGGTGGATTCGGCCCTCTGAGAAAAGATTTTCTCTTGCAGAGGAAATCTCTCTCTCTGTCATTTTTTCTTTATTCCCCGCCCCCCACTCGCTCTCTCTAATTTGCTGTCTCGCTCAATTCTCTCCCCACCATTGCGGTCTCTCCTTCTCTCTCTCTCGCTCCATTTTCCTACCTCACTCCTTCCCATCTCCCCCTCCCTCGTCCTCTCCCTCTCCCTAGGAGATGTTGGGTGTGTTAAAAGCCTGTGACATCCCCGATGCGTGAGCAGCTTCAGCTGCTGCCTCCTAGAGTCCCTGCCAGAGAAACGCCTCTGTCACGGCAGACACCCGGCAGCTGGGACGGCGGCCATTTTCTTTCCCCTTACCACATTAACCCTCACCAAAGCAGTACCTAACACAACAATCACTATCCAACAAGAGCCTGTAGTATTGGTTTGTTCATTGATTGAGAGTATAATACTATGTGTTCGGATGGATTGCGGAGAGGAATTAGGAGTATTGAATATGGCTGCGGATACGTTGGTTAGTCGTTCATGCTACTGTCTTTGATTCCTAGCTGGAAGTCGTTGGACTGTTCATAGCTGTCTTTGCAATTACACTGAAGCTTATGGGAGCAGATGCTGTTAATCTTGAGATGCCAACACCAATGAGATTAACTTCTCTCTACTTCTCTCTTATTGCATGTGTGCTAAAGCTACTCCCTCCAGTCCCACCAGAGAGTTGCCATTGCTCAGTATCACACAATATCTCAATATGATTTCTTAGCCCAGTGAAAACAATCACAATAACAAGTCATATTATTTGTCGCCTGTGACTGGATAGAAATGTGAAATTCGACGCTGGTAAGATTGAGCGATCACTTTCTGTCTCCGGCTTCCCGAATGAATAAAATGACGACAAAATAGTTAGGGAAAGCATTTGCCAGCATTAACATTTACCAGGCAGCATTTGTCATCATCAACATCAGCATCAGTGCTTCACCTTTGGGCTGTGCTGTGTTTCCTAGCAGGCATTTTTAACAGGGTACTATATCCTTAGCTAGGAGTCCTGATGGTGCAGCCGTATGTGACACACTGGCATGGTGACTGGCGTAAAAATAAAAAAAATCTAAAATGTCAGGACCAAATTACTCGCCGTTTAATTGCTTGCGAGTTAACTCGGTCCCTGTGGTTGAGACAGGATGTTAAACGCCTTAAGCACTAATTATATAAGGTAGCTAGATATCTCATTACCCACTTCAATATGCAAATGGACTGCGGGCTTAGTGCTTTATTGCAATGACTGTTATTCGGAGGGCGGACATCTTGTATTGGGGTTGGAGAGGAGGCTTTATTAGAAATAGTGAGACAACAACTGCAGCTAAGAAATAACTTTTTTGAATTACGGAGTGGTTTTCTATATGACAAAAATTGAGCGTGTGTTTTTCGAATTTGGATTTACAGGTTTGTGTCCAATATGAGATTGATCTGATTAACTGTAATTCACGGCAGTGCTATCATTCAGGACATTGCCTCAGCGATAGCCTAGGGATGATGATGGCAATAAAACAAACTAAGAAATTAGGGAAGATATAGGGCTTTGTGTCACAAAGTGATAAGCCTACAATGGCTACAACTGTACCAAAACGTGTATTTCCGTTGTCAAAAACATACCTAACTCATACAGTAGTCTAATACAATTCATGTCACATAACAGTGTTACATGATGGGGGCTTATTCTAAGAGCTGCATGTTTGGAGAAAAAATGTGTTCTGCTTAGCAGTCCCCCTCGCAATGGGCCCTGATCCTGTGATTTCTATTCCAAAAGCTGGATGAGTTGAAGTAAGGCTTTCTGGGTGTTGTGTTGTGGAGGCTAGCGGGAGGGCCAATCACTGTTGAGCCACTGTTTGAAGAGAGCCTTCTCTCCTGGCTCTCAACTATCCTGGAGGTTTTGCATTCCCAAACACAGCTAAAATGCAATCCTTTCTGAGTCAATAAGGGAGGAAAAAAGGGTGAAGAAGAATGAGAGAGAGTGCGAGAAGATTTTTATTGCAATGCCCTTTTTTGGGGCGGAAATCTAAACGAAATTCAGCAAAAGGATAATGATCACTTCTTGTAGTGCGGCCTTCCTCTCTTTCTCTTTGTTTCTGGGTAGAAGCAATTACCGTTGCAGCTACCTGCCACGACAGACCTACCGAGGAGTGGTGAGGAATGTGATTGTCTGCACAAACAGCCTTATTAGCGTCCATCACATGAATATGTAAATGTTATCAATTGCTAAAATCCTTTGATTGGTGCGGTTTGATCTCCGGATAAGTGTTGATTCTTGTCAATCCATCTGTGCTAATTTCTCTAATCATGTGACTTCAGTGTTTTTCCACACACTCTCCTCTCTCTCCACTCCTCCACCTGAGCAAGTCATTTTAATGAAATGACACACACTAGTGCATACCACTTCCCTCATGAAAGCAATCAATCATCTCGATTGGAAAGACTCGTTCAACCCAAAAGAAAGACATGAAAAACGTGCGCGCCGGTACAGACTTGAAAGCCCTCTGAATACGAGGTCTCATCCCTCTCTCTGCTTTCTCTTGTATCCCTGTTGCAACCACAATTACACCTGGCTATAGAGAGAAAGAACGACAAGAGTAAGGAGGTAGAGAGAAATGCTCGCTGCTAAGCATAACAATTGGCCTCTCTTTGCCGGGGAAGTTAAACTGTTTGTTGTTCCTCCAGGCGTCTCAAACACTCTTCAGGCCTTTGCCTGGCTTCTCTGGTTGCTCTGGGAGTATCCCCCAGGGAAGTGTGGGGTTATGGGGGTTGGAGTCTTTGCAGACTGCAGCGGGGCTCTCCTCGGGTGCTTATTTATTTATGCCTGCCAGGGGAAGTGGAGGTACCGACAACATCCCCTCGCTTTTAGAAGGTTAAGTCCCTTAGGCATCTACGTACATGCCTCTGTCTCCTTTTCTATTTGCTGAGGTGTGTAGATGCCTCAATCTTGTCTGGGTCTCAAGCAGTCTGTGGGCCTTCAGACCTTGACACTGAATATGTTTTATGTACATCCTTCTTTACTTACTCTTTACTTACTTCCTGTCCTATCTTCTCCAGCCTTTTTTGCCCAAGCTCATCCATCCCTAACTTCTCACAGATATATCACACATGAGGACTTTGTGACAACGGTGGTGAACTAATAAACCAATCCATTTCTTTGAGAAATATATAATCAATCTCACTTTTTTTAGCCCAATAGACAAATGTGAAATCAGAATTTGGCAGCATTCTCTCCCTCTCTGATTTTAATTAGATTTTTTTCTCATGTGGATGGAGGGAGGCTAGGCAGGAGGGAGGGGCAGGGGTGGTATTTGGGTTTACCCCCGGGTGAGCGTGCCCTGCTAGGCTCCAGTCTGCAGTCAGACAAAATGCCACATTATTATTCTGACGGTCCGCTGAGCTCTCTGGCCCATTCGCTCCAGCTGCAGCCCTGGAGACTGGACACTGCTTAACACAATGTCTGTCTGTCTGTCTCTGGTCTTTGTATAGCCTCTGGCTCTAACAGACAAGAGTTGAGCTACACTGGCTCTACTGAGATATCCAAAGGTATGGAATCACAGCAGAGTATCCCATCCTTATCTACAAGTGATGGGGAGGGTTGGGCATGTGTATGTCTGTATTCTAAATATGTGTATTCCAACGACACATACAAGTCATACAAGTCTAAAATAGCATATGGCATGCACCATGTGAACAGCACTATACAAATGTATGGTATACCTGCCTCCCAAATGGTCACTGAGGGGTAAGGCCTTATATTATGCCTTATATTCACTCTAGCAGACAACAAGGTGCAGGTGGGGTTTCCCTTTCCACCTACTGAAATAAACAGTGGGCTGTAACCTCCAGCATCACAACAAGACAAGCGCCATTTCGTTTTTTCCCCCATAGATACACAAACAGGTTGTGTATTTACAGAGGTGGAAAGCCGTCTGCTAGAGATTTAGGTCTAACGACTGTCTTTACAGAATGCTGTTGGATTCTGCTGTACCTCGGGGCTAGCAACATGCAAATTGAGATACTATCGTTTAAAATGTTTGAACAGGGAGGCTTGTCAGAATCCTACAGATTTCAAACCAGAGAGTAGAGAATAGGGTGTTCAAAAGGAGAATGTGTGGTTGGTGTATGTGTATGTACAGTATGCATTGTATGTATGTTTATGTATGGTGGATGTATGCGTTGCATATACAGTAGTTGATGTGCATTCAAAATAGATGGCACAGAGTGGACACAGTTAATTTTATCCAACGTATTCATGGGGGGTAATATTCTGCAGAGGAGCGATAATAATGATATCATACCTCAACTGAAAGTCACATTGCAGCAAATTGCTGGAAGCTATAGCTTCAGCACACATTCCATTTTATTAAAGTTTGTGTGGAGCATTGATATATTTCAGGGTTTCCCAAACTCGGTCCTCGGGACCCCAAAGGGTGCACGTTTTGTTTTTTTGCCATAATACTACACAGCTGATTCAAATAATCATCAAGCTTTGATGATTTTAATCAGCTGTGTAGTGTTAGGGCAAAAACCAAAACATACACAGAGTTTGGGAAACACTGCATTAGCCTGTCATTACACACAAAGACGCAGGTAGGCTCACACACGAAAGCAAGTGCAAACACTCACACGCTCCATCACTGATTCCAAATGATATGCTGCTATAAAGCTAGTGTGCAGTAGCATATCAGCAGATGAGATACATACTCGAGGTGTAGTCTTAATAAATACTTAAGTGATGTAAAACATATTAGCAGTATACACAAGAGCAGAGACAAAAAGCTTGGATTGCCCATGCTTTTTACCCTTGGTTCAGTTACATTCTGGGAACTAAGTCTCCGAAAAACTGATTGAAACAAATGACATAGTGGGAGATGGGAGGCAGACAATATTTTTAAAAGAAAGCTCGAAGTTTTTAGCATAAATGGTCTTAAATGTTTAAGGCTGAAGCTTGCTCTCTAAATCAGGGGCATTATTGTCCCCCCCAGTTTTATCATTGCACTGTGATACAAAACCAGTGTGCTTTAGGACCATTTGGACGCCACAGAGTGGTCTGGTAGGCTGTTTTACGATTTCAGCTAGCTGGATTTAGGACGTATGGACACCACAGAGTGTGCGGACAGTCGGTGTGAAGGCAACGCTTCTGAAAGGATGGCATATAAGACCAGTGCGGGAGAGATAAACAGAGGCAGCTGCTGTCTGTGTTGCGCTTTTTCTCAGAGTTGTAAAAGCAAGCAGAGCAGAATCTGGCTACTCTTTAGTTGACTGATCTAGCTGGCAAGTTAACTGCTGTTTGACAGAAAAAAAATATTTATTCCCAGTGCTGAGCTAGTAGTGTAACTGACATGTTACTTTCGCTAATGTTTCATCCTCTCTCAACTGAAGTGAATTAAATACTAGCAGCTCGTTAGCTAGCTAGTAGTTACCACAGCCAGTTAAGCTCTAGCTAGCCTCTAGCTATCTGTCAGGAAGTAATATCTAACAGCTGTTGTGTGTATTTAAATGTTTTATATCCTATGTTTTGTCCCATTTCAACAGAAGTAAATTCGATGATGTAGCATTATTCAGAGCTAGCCAAAAGTTGGCTAACGTTAGCTAGCTAGCTCACTAACTTGAGCTATTATTTTTGTCTCAATCACCCTAGACCTGAATCAAATGATGAAACCAGCGGTCAAACTATTGAAAACCGATATTCTACATTTTTTTTCAGCGCAATGTGAGTTTTTATTAATCAGTATAGCAATATAACATTATGAACTGTCAGTTTCCCAAGCTAATTCCCTACTTTTTACACTGACACGGTATAACCAGCTCTACACTGCGTCACTGTCATGGTACACAATCAGTACACAACACTATGCTCATCATATCTTAGCAGGATCAGATGGTGACAGGTACCCCTGCAGGGTCAGACAGCCAGGGAAGACCAATCTATGGAGCTCAGGTGAATTCTGCAGTATATTATAACAATCAGTGAATGGATACAAAGTCCCATCTTGAGTTGATGGGTAGACTACAGTCTGAGATCTGTGAATTATGGTCATTTCCATTATTGAACCATTGATTCTCTTCTTGGATAATATAATGTATAAAAGTACACCAAGGTAATTATTTGTCAAGCTTCATCTAAACAGGGTCAGATGGTGACAGGGGTCTCATCACGGCCAGGCAGCCAGGGAAAACCAGTCTGACAGCGCCGAGGTGAACTTTTGCAGATACAACACATTATTATCTCTGTGCAGTAAACACTGGACCAGCAAGAAGCTTCAAAGATTAAAACAATTTATGGCAGTCTGAAAAACCTCTAAAGTTCATTTCCACACTGTATCAAGTGTTGATATAGGCTTTTCCCGATGACACAAAACATGTATAACAAAAATGTGAGAAAGACCTGGGAGACGGTATTGTTGATGATGAATGGACACAGATGTGTTTGAATGCCCAGTCATGTTCATATCATCTCAGACATAAATTACTGCAGTTTAAGACCGTCCATAGAGCGTACTATTATGCCAGTGGAACTGACTATCATGCACTCAGAAATGTTATTCTTCTGCTGGAGGTTTAAAACACAAAAGGAGACATGTTTGAACATGCTATGGTCTTGTGAAGGCTGGCTGAATTCTGAAAAAGAGTATGTTCTTTTAACTCAGCATGCCTACAGATTCTCCCTTCTCCCTGTTTTTATTTGCTTAGAAATGTTAATACTGGAGAATGTTATCAGAAAAAACTGTGTAAGCTAGCATTTCAAATCAAATCAAATCTAATTGTATTGGTCACATACACATGGTTAGCAGATGTTATTGTGAGTGTAGCGAAATGCTTGTGCTTCTAGTTCCGACAGTGCAGCAATATCCAACAATTAATCTAACAATTCAACAACAACTACCTAATACACACAAATCTAAGGGATGGAATAAGAATATGTACATATAAATATATGGATGAGCAATGATCGAGCGGCACAGACGAGATGCAATAGATGGTATAAAATACAATATATACATATGGATGAGTAATGCAAGATATGTAAACATCATTATTAAAGTGGAATGAATAAAGTGACTAGTGATCCATTTGTTAGAGTAACCAATGATTGCAAGTCTGTATGTAGGCAGCAGCCTCTCTGTTATAGTCATGGCTGTTTAACAGTCTGATGGCCTTGAGATAGAAGCTATTTTTTAGTCTCTCGGTCCCAGCTTTGATGCACCTGTACTGACCTTGCCTCGGGTGGTTGTTGTCCTTAATAATCATTTTGGCCTTCCTGTGACATTGGGTGTTGTAGGTGTCTTGGAGGGCAGGTAGTTTGCCCCCGGTGATGTGTTGTGCAGACCGCACCACCCTCTGGGGAGCCCTGCGGTTGTGTGTGGTGCAGTTGCCATACCAGGCAGTGATACAGCCTGACAGGATGCTCTCAATTGTGCATCTGTAAAAGTTTGTGAGGGTTTTAGGTGACAAGCAACATTTCTTCAGCCTCTTGTTACGCCTTCTTCGCCACACTGTCTGTGTGGGTGGACCATTTCAGTTTGTCCGTGATATGTATGCCGAAGAACTTAAAACTTTCCACTTCTCCACTGTTGTCCCGTCGGCTGGTTCCTGAAGTCCACGATCATCTCCTTTGTTTTGTTGATGTTGAGTGAGAGGTTGTGCCTTCACCTCCTCCCTATAGGCTGTCTTGTTGTTGTTGCTGATCAAGCCTACTACTGTTGTGTCGTCTGCAAACTTGATGATCGAGTTGGAGGCGTGCATGGCCACACAGTCATGGGTGAACAGGGAGTACAGGAGGGGGCTTAGCATGTATCCTTGTGAGGCCCCAGTGTTGAGGATCAGCAAAGTGGAGATGTTGTTTCCTACCTTCACCATCTGGGGGTGGCCCGTCAGAAAGTTCAGGACCCAATCGCAAAGGGCGGGGTTGAGACCCAGGGCCTCAAGCTTAAAGATAAGCTTGGAGAGTACTATGGTGTTGAATACTGAGCTGTAGTCAATGAACAGCATTCTTACATAGGCAATCCTCTTGTCCAGATGGGATAGGGCAGTGTGCAGTGTGATGACGATTGCATCGTCTGTGGACCTATTGGGGTGGTATGCAAATTGCAGTGGGTTTAGGGTGACAGGTAACGTGGAGGTAATATGATCCTTGACTAGTCTCTCAAAGCTCTTCATGATGACAGAAGCGATTGCTACGCGGCGATAGTCATTGCGGTCGGAGGCTGAGCAGTTGCCATACCAGGCAGTGATGCAACCCATCAGGATGCTCTCGATGGTGCAGCTGTAAAACCTTTTGAGGATCTGAGGACCCATGCCAAATATTTTCAGTCTTCTGAGGGGAATAGGTTTTGTCGTGCCCTCTTCACGACTGTCTTGGTGTGCTTGGACCAGTTCAGTTACCTTTTCCTTCTTGGGTACAGGAACAATGGTGGTCATCTTGAAGCATGTGGGGACAGCAGAATGGGATAGGGAGATTGAATACGTCTGTAAACACACCAGCCAGCTGGTCTGCGCATGCTCTGAGGACGCGACTCAGGGGCCGGCAGCCTTGCGAGGGTTAACACGTTTAAATGTCTTACTCATGTCGTCCACGGAGAAGGAGAGCCCACAGTCCTTGGTAAAAGGCCGCGTCGGTGGTACTGTATTATCCTCAAAGCGGGCAAAGAAGCTGTTTAGTTTGTCTGGAAGCAAGACATCAGTGTCCGTGACGTGACTGATTTTCTTTTTGTAGTCCGTGATTGCCTGTAGACCCTGCCACATACGTCTCATGTCTGAGCCTTTGAATTGCGACTCCACTTTGTCCCTATACTGACATTTAGCTTGTTTGATTGCATTGTGGAGGGAATAACTACACTGTTTATATTCGGCCATATTCCCACTCATCTTTCCATGGTTAAATGCAGTGGTTCAGGCTTTCAGTTTTGCGCGAATGCCACTATCTATCCACAGTTTCTGGTTAGGGTAGGTTTTAATAGTCACAGTAGGTACAACATCTCCTATGCACTTGCTTATAAACTCACTCACACTCATCTATATTATTCTCTGAGGCTACCGGGAACATGTCCCAGTCCACGTGACCAAAACAATCTTGAAGCGTGGATTCCGATTGGTCAGACCAGCTTTGAATGGTCCTTGTCACGGGTACATCCTGTTTGTGTTTCTGCCTATAGGAGGGGAGAAGCTAAATGGAGTCGTGGTCAGATTTCCCGAACGGAGGGCGGGGGAGGGCCTTGTATTCATCACGGAATTTAGAGTAGCAGTGATCCAGTGTTTTGCCAGCCCGGGTACTACAATCAATATGCTGAACAGAATTTCGGTAGCCTTGTCCTCAAATTTTGGATATATAATATGTATATATATATATATCTTGGGAGATAATACAACAGCATTTGATTGTGAGGAATTCTAGGTCAGGTGAACAGAAGGACTTGAGTTGCTGTATGGTGTTACAATTACACCATGAGTCGTTAATCATTAACCTGTTTGGGCTGCAGGGGCAGTATTGAGTAGCCAGATAAAAGGTGCCCATTTCAAACGGCCTCGTACTCAATTCTTGCTCGTACAATATGCATATTATTATTACTATTGGATAGAAAACACTCTCTAGTTTCTAAAACCGTTTGAATTATATCTGTGAGTCAAACAGAACTCATTTGGCACAAACTTCCTGACCAGGAAGTGGAAAGTCTGAAATCGAGGCTCTGTTCTACTTCCTGCCTATAAATGGGCATGATACGTATTAGTATACATGCACTTCATAGACCTTCCCCTGGATGTCAAGAGGCGGTGAGAGAAGAAATTGAGTGTTTATCTTGGTCTGAAGTGGAATACAAGCTCTTTGTATGACGTGTCCCCCATTTCCTGTTTTCTGGAAAGCGCGAGGAGGTACCTGGATTTGCCTTCTGTTTAGCTGCCGTTATAGGCGACTACTATCTCCGGCTTTGATTTTAGTTGATACATGTGACCATATCATCGTAAAGTATGTTTTTTCAATAAAGTTTAATCAGATTATTGAAATTTTTTCGGGAGTTTTGCCGTGTTCCGTTCTCTGACTTTGTTGACGATGGAGAGATTCGCGCCACTTGGCTAGTGTGCTTGCTAAATCGAGAGGGAAAGTGGCCGTTCTAAATCCAAACAACGATTGTTCTTGACAAAGGACACCTTGTACAACATTCTGATGGAAGATCAGCAAAAGTAGGAAACATTTTATGATGCTATTTCATATATCTGTCGTACATGTGAACTAGTCGTCGGCGCCCAACTTTTGGGTACTCTAGCTATACCGAAGCTGGATGTCGTAATGAAGTTATTTTTTAGAATTCTAACACTGCGATTTCATTAAGAACTAATGGATCTATCATTTCCTATACAACATGTATTTTTTAGTTATGTTTATGAATAGCTATTTGGTCAGAATATGTGTGTCAGAAAATGTGTCAGAAAAATATCCGGACGTTGTGGAAAAAGTAGCTACGATAGCACAATTTCAGCTCTAAATATGCAAATTTTCGAACAAAACATAAGTGTATGTATAACCTGATGTTATAGGACTGTCATCTGATGAAGAATATCAAGGTTAGTCAAAAATTATATATCTTTTACTGGTTTGTTACGATCGCTAACTTTTACTGCTGGGAAATGGCTTGTGTTTCTGGCTATTGTGGTAAGCTAATATAACGCTATATTGTGTTTTCGCTGTAAAACACTTAATAAATCGGAAATATTGGCTGGAATCACAAGATGCCTGTCTTTCATTTGCTGTACACTATGTATTTTTCAGAAATGTTTTATGATGAGTAATTAGGTATTTGACGTTGGTGTCTGTAATTATTCTGGCTGCTTTCGGTGCAATTTCTGATTGTAGCTGCAATGTAAACTATGATTTATACCTGAAATATGCACATTTTTCGAACAAAACATAGATTTATTGTATAACATGTTATAAGACTGTCATCTGATGAAGTTGTTTCTTGGTTAGTTTGGTTGGTTCTTGGTTAGTTAGGTTGGCTTTGTGCATGCTACCTGTGCTGTGAAAAATGTCTGTCCTTTTTTGTATTTGGTGGTGAGCTAACATAAATATACGTGCTGTTTTCGCTGTAAAACATTTAAAAAATCGGACATGTTAGCTGGATTCACAAGATGTGTACCTTTCATTTGCTGTATGGGACTTGTTAATGTGTGAAAGTTAAATATTTAAAAAATATATATTTTGAATTTCGCGCCCTGCACTTGAGCTGGCTGTTGTCATATTGTGGGCGGCCTCGGGCTGCAGCCATAAGAAGTTAAACATACACCCACGCCCTCCTTCTTCCCGGAGAGATGTTTATTTCTGTCGACGCGATGCACAAAGAATCCCGGTGGCTGTATCGACTCTGACAGCATGTCCTTAGAGAGCCATGTTTCCGTGAAACAGAGTGTATTACAATCTCTGATGTCTCTCTGGAAAGCAACCCTAGCTCTAATTTCATCTACCTTGTAATCTAGAGACTGGACATTAGCGAGTAAAATACTCGGAAGCGGTGTGCACACCTCCGAAGTTTGACCAGAAGGCCGCTCTTCTGCAGGGACATTGTTTTGGGTCACCCTCTGGAATCAGTTCGAATGCCTTGGGTGTTTCGAACAAAGGATCCGCTTCGGGAAAGTCGTATTCCTGGTCGTAGTGCTGGTAAGTTGACATCCCTCTGATATCTAATAGTTCTTCCTGGCTGTATGTAATAACACTAATAATACATTGTTAGCCCAGATTTTCTGGGCTAACAATGTAAGAAATAATACAGAAAAAATGAAATACTGCATAGTTTCCTAAGGACTAGAAGCGAGGTGTCCCTTTCTGTCGGCGCCATCTTGCTATCTAAATAGGTATCTCCCACGACGTGGGCTAAGAAATGAATTGCCATTAATTGGAAGGTTGTTTATCTTCCCACAATGAATAAAATAAATGTCAAGTTATGAATCACTAGATTTGATTTATTACAAGATTGAGGGTATACTGTGCAACTTACATAAGGTCTGGAATGGATGCCTTATATGGATACTGAACGACAAAAGGAGTCTGTTGTGAAAACAGATACCCGTTTAGGCAATTCCTACCCGCTGGGCTGGTCAGACCTATACCTGGCGTGCTGTTGGTTGTCACTTTGGCTTTGGCCTAACACACCGGAAACCAATGTTTCCCTAAGATACTAAAGCTGAAGTAGGGTGTGTTGGGTTGGGGCGCTGCAGGGCTGTGGGCCTCTAGGGGCAGGACGGTATGAACCCAGCTATATCGTGTTCAAGTTAAAAGAGTTCTACAGTACTACTAGGCCTATGAGATGAATTATATGGAGGATGTACTGTTTCCAGTGGTGAAAGAATGCGGTACGGTCTGTTACTGCGTCCTGGCAAAATAAATAGTGGGGGTACGCTCAACCGGTAAAACGTGAGCCTATCACAATTAAAACATGCCTAAAAAAGTATAGGATATATTACACAGTTATTAAATATTACTGCATGTCAGCTGCATGAACAATTTTCGAATTCACTTGAAACCGGTTGGTATGCACTCCCAAATTGCATTGTGGTTTGAGGAGAACACTTACATTTGGTCAAGGCGGAGATGAGTGGCCGGTGGCGGTGAGTGGCCGAGACCGAAGCGCCAGTGGAAAACAGTGGATGAATCAATTCAGGTTACAAGTGTAGGCCTATTGACAAATCACAGAATGTCATTCAATACACGCAGGTGTTTTGTAACAGATCTCTTTCCATTCATCAAAATGGGATGAACAGTGAGTGCACTGTTGGGGTTTTGATGCTGAAGTTATTTTGTGAGTGGAAGAATGTGTGCGGGTAGCCCACAGGAGCGCCTTTGTTAAGTGATAGTTTGACAATCAGATAAAAACATCATGACTGGTTGTGTTTATGCAACATTAAAAGGCATAGGCGGTGACCATAAGCCCAGGGGAAGCTTTCCCTAAAGTAAATTGAATTGCCAAAATGATGTAGCCTAATTAGCTGACTCCTGTCTATACAGAAATAAATACAATCATTCAAAATAGGATATTACACAAGAGGGAATGATTTGGCCACAGAGGATGATTATCTTATTTTTTTTTAAAGCTGTGGGTTATTTTAAAATCGCATAGCCTACAGTCGGAAGGGCCCGCAATTTGGGCAGCGCATGCTGCAAATACCAAATAGATGATTATTGAGTTGCAAGAGTCAGTGAAAGCAGAGAGACCCAGCTAGGCGTGTAGCAATATTTAAAAATACAATCACGAAAAACTGTTCGGAAAGCAAATGGCTATTGCTGTAAAGAGATGACAATGAAAAGACTCCATTGTGTATTCTACTTATCAAACTTCTTAACTTAATTGAGCGAACAGTAGCCTATCTTATTGGCACCAAAGGAGAACATTGACTAGTGAGTATGCATATTCACTGTCTTTATCATTGAGTCAAGGCCAGTTTTGTTGGTTTTGGACAATAATTTCCTCCTCCAGGTTAGATGGACGTCAAAATTGTATTTGTGTCTCTTTTCGTAGGCCAATTATATGAATCAGAAAACATATTTTTATTGATCTGTTTGTCAGTGTCAGCAGAGTAGGCTACCCTGTCATTTTTGTAGTATAAAAAATAAATTGTGCGTGAACTCAGGTGTCCCGTACCGGTAAGACAATAAATCTACTTTCACCCCTGACTGTTTCTGTATGTACAGTTGAAGTCGGAAGTTTACATACACATAGGTTGGAGTCAATAAAACTTGTTTTTCAACCACTCCACAAATTTCTTGTTAACAAACTATAGTTTTGGCAAGTCAGTTAGGAGATCTACTTTGTGCATGACACAAGCAATTTTTCCAACAACTGTTTACAGACAGATTATTTCACTTATAATTCACTGTATCACAATTTCAGTGTGTCAAAAGTGTGCATACACTAAGTTGACTGTGCCTTTAAACAGCTTGGAAAATTCCAGAAAATTATGTCATGGCTTTAGAAGCTTCTGATAGGCTAATTGACATCATTTGAGTCAATTGGAGGTGTAGCTGTGGATGTATTCCAAAGCCTACCTTCAAACTCAGTGCCTCTTTACTTGACATCATGGGAAAATCAAGACCTCAGAGAGAGGCCAAGACCTCATCCTTGGGAGCAATTTCCAAATGCCTGAAGGTACCACGTTCATCTGTACAAACAATAGTACGCAAGTATAAACACCGTGGGACCACACAGCCGTCATACCGCTCAGGAAGGAGACGCGTTCTGTCTCCTAGAAAGGAACGTACTTTCGTGCGAAAAGTGCAAATCAATCCCAGAACAACAGCAAAGGACCTTGTGAAGATGCTGGAGGAAACAAGTACAAAAGTATCTATATCCACAGTAAAATGAGTCCTATATTGACATAACCTGAAAGGCCGCTCAGAGAGGAAGAAGCTACTGCTCCAAAACTGCCATAAAAAAGCCAGACTACGGTTTGCAACTGCACATGGGGACAAAGATCGTACTTTTTGGAGAAATGTCCTCTGGTCTGATGAAACAAAAATAGAACTGTTTGGCCATAATGACCAACGTTATGTTTGGAGGAAAAAGGAGGATGCTTGCAAGCTGAAGAACACCACCCCAACCGTGAAGCACGGGGGTGGAAGTATCATGTTGTGGGGGTGCTTTGCTGCAGGAGGGACTGGTGCACTTCACAAAATAATGGCATCATGAGGTAGGAAAGTTGTGTGGATATATTGAAGTAACATCTCAAGACATTAGTCAGGAAGTTAAAGGGGTCTTCCAAATGGACAGTGAACCCAAGCATACTTCCAAAGTTGTGGCAAAATGGCTTAAGGACAACAAAGTCAAGGTATTGGCTTGGCCATCCCAAAGCCCTGACGTCAATCCTATAGAAAATTGGTGGTCAGAACTGAAAAGGTGTGTGCGAGCAAGGAGGACTACAAACCTGACTCAGTTACACCAGGTGGATCGGGCTGGTTGGGCGGTCTGGTTGAAATTTGGCATAGAGGATGTCTTAATAAAGAAAATCAAAAGTTATCTTTGTACTTCATTTGTAAAGGTTGTTCATTTGTCAGGCTATTGGTTAATTATGCAACACCATATTGATTATTGAATTATCATAAATCTAGTTCAGTCTTATTAATCACTAGCCCTGAGCGGTTAATGTTGTCAATTGCTGTGCCCCAACCAGCCATGATTGATTGAAACCTATATAGTTCACAATCACAATTCTTGGGATTGCTCACAATCCACTGAGAGCTGCCATGTGAGGCGAGTGAGCTCCTCTCACCGACACCAAGGCAAAAATCCCGCAGCCTCACAAACACAAATGAATGGTAATTGCACTCCCCTTAAAGTTGTCTTTCACCTCTGTGAGAAAAGTTCAAGTGGCAGATCAATCTCAATCCGACTGGTTTGAAGTGGCACATTAGGATTTTGGATTCCCAAGTGGAGTGTTAATTATGATTATTATTATTTTGGTATGTTTGTGTGTAAGCGGGTATGACGGCCACATGTAGCCATACAGGTAAATATCCCTATCTTTTGCAATTTAAAGTGCCAAACATGTAGTGTCCAATCAAGTGATGACCCAACATGTTTTCCATTTCAAATATCAAAAAGACACACATTTATTGAATCATTACATATATTAATTATTCGTTTAGTGCATGCTCTTAGATGTATATTTGCAACGGTATCTTCATCTAACAAACTGTTTTTCTATGTTCTACCTTTTTTTTGGATTTTGCAGCTTTCTTCTAGAGGGTGTTAAAGGGTGTGCTGCTAATTGGCACGTCCTATTATCCTGAATTGGAGGGGTGTATTGGGTCATACCACCTCTGTCCAGCAGAGGTGAAATGGATTCCCCCAGTTAACATGTTATGCTAGAATATACTATGTACAATGCATATATTTAAAACTAATCATGTTAAATGATCATACTTATGCTTAATCATGTTTCTGCTTAACATGTTTTGATGTACAGTATCTCTGTAGACTCTCTTCCGCAGATATTTGGAACTGGCCATTCCCTTTATATTATACGCGCTAACCTTATGGCTTCAGTTAAACCTCCGTGTTGTGCCTGTTCTGCTATATAGACCAGTGGAGGCTGGTGGGAGGAGCTACAGGAGGACGGGCTCGTTGTAATGGCTGGAATGGAACGCATCAAATATATGGAAACCACATGTTTGACTCTGTTCCATTTTTTCCATTCTGGGCCTGTCCTCCTATAACTCCTCCCACCAGCCACCACTGATGTAGACCTCAGTTAAACACGTATCTATGTTTGAGTCATTAGAACAGTTTGACTTTCATTCATTTACAGACTTTGAAGTACTCTTTTATGCACTATGGTTTTTGACTTCCCTTACTTGGTAAACAACTTTAAGTTTGGGAAAATAAAACGGTTCATATTTGCACCATTGTCTGATACTCAGCCACAGACATAAAACATCAGTACATGTGTCAGAGAAAGAGCAGTGCTTGACTCGGGCAGGATCTCACCGGAGCTGAATACCAGCACATTTTTTCTACTGCTTGAACCTCTTGTAGAATATTAGCTCAAAAGTATTGTGGAGCTCCTGCACCTAAATATAAACAGTACCTGCACCCAAAAATGAGTACTGGCATCTATTTCAGTCCAAGTCAAGCACCGAGCGAGAGAAAAGGTGAAGAGAGATAGATTGTCCACTTACCGCCCTGCGATGAGTCACCTGTGGGTAGACCAAAAGAGAGAAGAGAGAGAGAAAATATATTTTAGTTCACAGCTCGAATCAAGACTTCAGTGGAACAAACCCGTTCATCCCTAACCTAACACTAATACACAAGACGGATGACATACTGAAAGAGGGAGAGAGAGAGGTGAAGACAGCAATTAAGAAGAGCAATCGGCACACTTGTATCCACAGAACAACACATGATATAAACCTGCTAGCTGTTGACATGTGTCTGTTGACATGTGTCTGTGGAAAGAGCTCGGGGCAGTTTCAGTGTCATAGTCTTCCTTGTAAAGAACAGACAAGTCGACATCTTTCAACTTCTCATTTTCAAATGCACCTTTAAACTTTTTCCGTGGATCCGGGAAAGACGCACTCGCTCATTTTAAATAGAGTCGTGAAGGCGTTTTTAGATGTCATTCCATACTGAGAAAAGGCTGTTTTGCATTTATTTCCACTATTGCTTCTCCCATTGCTTGTGAATTGTGGCCGGCAATCACACTCCGAATCTGGCCACTATTCCCAATCACTATGTCCTCATCTGTCGATGACATTCAATAAAACGTTGACAACCCTGAAATAGCGGATGCCATAAACAAATCATATTGGAGCCTGCCCAAGCGAGAGCGAGAGAATTAGAGAGAGAAAGAGAGAGAGTAGGGAGTGACTGCATTAAGTTTATTCTAGGTTCTGTGAGAGCTCATCTGGGGTTTGGTGGACGGAACTAGAGCAGACTGGCAGATCTAGTCCAGTGAGCGATGGAAATAAGAAGAGATAGTGAGAGAGCGAGAGATGGAGGAATCACTATTCAACCATGCAGACAGCTCGATATCAATATCTGTGGGGCTGCGATGCTGGTACCACTGTCTCCTCTCGGCTCTCAGCTCAATACATGGGAACCCAGACCAGACGTACACTCCCTGGACTCGCTCTATATCTAATAAACAGACAAAAATTGTTAGAATAAAACATGGAAACTTTCAATATCAAGATCAAATCAAAAGTGTATTGTTACTGTAGCATACACAGATCTGCAGATGTCATCACAGGTGCAGTGAAATGCTTGTATTTTTAGCGCCAACAGTGCAGTAATACCTAGCAATAAAAAACAATACAAAAAAATACAAACATACTATTTTTTTTATACATAGGATGAGCCATGACTAGAATACAGTACATACATATAAAGTGGGTGAAACAGTATGTAAACATTATTAAAGTGACCAGTGTTCAATGACTAAAGCAGGGTTTCCCAAACTCGGTCCTGGGGCCTCCCCTGGTTGCACGTTTTGTTATTTGCCTTGGCACTACAGAGCTGATTCAAATAGCCAACTCATCATCAAACTGATTATTTTATTCAGCTGTTAGCGCTAGGGCAAAGACTAAGTTTGGATGAGTACATGGTGGTAGGCGGCCTGGACAGTGATTAAAGTTCAGGGCGGGTTACTGAGTGGAGGCGGACTAGTGGTGGCTATTTAACAGTCTGATGGCCTGGACATGGAAGCTGTTTCTCAATCTCTCTTCATCAGAAATATTGATCTGCTGCCGTAGTCAAATTCACAATTATGGGACGGGAGCAGCTCTTTGCCAATTGGCAGGTGTTAAGTGGTTGGTAGGTTTGTGTGTGAGTGTGTGTGTGCCTGTGTATGTTTGTGTGTGTGTGCAGAAGGGTATATAACATACTCCAGGTCCACTGTGTCCATGAAGAAAGAGCAGCCATATTGTCTAGCTGGCTGGTTTGCCCTTAATCTAAGGGTTTTTGGTCTCTCTCCAAACCTCACACACACACACACACACACACACACACACACACACACACACACACACACACACACACACAAAAGCAGGCCAGAACAGATCGAAAACCAAGCTCTTGGCCCTACTGTGTTTTTACTAGTCCTTGGTATAGGGTCCAGGGCCCATGAAGAGCATTGAGTGTGTTCAACAGATCTGACTCAGGAAAGAATGTGACCCATCAATAGCCTTGGTCTCTGAGGTCTTGTTCAGGGATATTGACACTGAAGGCTGCTCATCCGCATGTTATTCAGTATGTCATGGTAATAGAAAAGAACGAACAAAATGTTCTGTCACACAGAACAGACACGTACCGAACACACGAAAGCAAACACACTCAGGGAGAGGAGGAGATATGGATTGAGAGAGTAGAGAGCGTAGAGAGAGCGAGAGAGAAAGTCAAAGACTGTTATAGAGAAAGAAGAAAATGCACAAAGAAAGGAAGAACAAACGAACTAACTAACAAAAATAAAGAAAATAGACCGAAAGAAATAGAGCTAGAGAAAATCAAATACGCTCACACTGCTATCCCCTGTTCAAAGTCCCAGGCTATACCAGACAAAACAAACACATAAAGACATACACACACGGCAAGGCGCCCACGCAATATCACCACACGGCAGCCGCTGCAATCTTTATAGGCCTACAGTGGGATATAGTGTGAGGCTAACTGTGCACTTTATTGGCCGTGTATCACACAAGGAGGTCTGCTGGGAGCAGGGCAAAGCTCGTAATGTCTCCGGTGACCCCTGCGGCACGGTAAATAACCACTGCTAGCTACTTTATATGCTAGAGGCTAACACTGGGGAGAGAGAGTCTAGTGATCACTAGCATACAAATACAAACAGTAAATAACCAGAATTAGCGACTTTAGTGGCTAGAGGCTAACACTAGGGAGAGAGAGTCTGGTGGAAGCTAAGACTAGTGAACAGTACCCCTTACCAAAATATTTTTTTGCTGCAAACTTCCCTCAAGTTTGTGGCAAATTTGCTGTAAACTAAAGACTCTACAAGGTGTCGAAAGTGTTCCACAGGGATGCTGGCCCATGTTGACTCCAATGCTTCCCACAGTTGTGTGAAGTTGGCTGGATGTCCTGGAACATTCTTGATACACACGGCAAACTATTGAGCGTGAAAAACCCAGCGGCGTTGCAGTTCTTGACACAAACCGGTGCGCCTGGCACCTACTTCCATACCCCGTTCAAAGGCATTTAAATATTTGTCTTACCCGTTCACCCTCTGAATGGCACACATACACAATCCATGTCTCAATTCTCACAAGGCTTAAAATTAATTGTTTAACTTGTCTCCTCCCCTTCATCTACACTGATTGAAGTGGATTTAACAAGTGACATCAGCAAACCTGCTGAAACATTAGCTGATGAGTCTACCTTTTAAGATGGCAAAATGAAAAAAATATTTCACTAATTGTTTTCAGGATCTTGATGTTGTTTTTGTTTTATGTTTCCGGATTGTTTCATTGCACACATTGTTTCAACAAGCTTTTGACATAGGACTGCCACATGGCCCGCTATCTCCAAAGTTTCCTCAAAAAGGCAATAGTTCTGAAGTTGATTTAATATTTGTTGTTTTAATTATTTAAAATATTGTTAATTCTCTTTTAAACTTCTATTGGTTGAAAAAGTATTGCTTGGCTGATGTAAATTCTGCATTTCCCCTTTTAAACATCCTAAGGTTAACATCCCTATAGTGTTCACATCAGTGGCGGCTGGTGGGAGAAGCTATAGGAGGAACGTATCAAACACAAACATATGGAATCCGCGTTTGACTCCGTTCCATATATTCCATGCCAGCCATTACAATGACCCTGTCCTCCTGTAACTCCTCCTACCAGCCTTCGCTGGGTCACATTGTTTTCACATAAATGTTGTAGCTACATAAAAACAAACAATTTATCTGGAAAATATTCCGTCTTCACTCTTATCTTCATTAGCATGCTGAGGATTTCAAGGTTAATATTGTGACACAATGTTTTCATTGTGAGATAGATAAGACATTTATATTGGATTTATTTTTATCTGTTCAGACACTGAATACATGTTGTTTAGTATATTTAGTATCATTAGTTTAGTATATTTAGTATGATTAGTTTAGTTTTATTTGTGAGAAGAAAGTTCCATAAAGTTATATTTGACTTGGTTTAAGTAGATAAAACACAATCCGTTTTTCGGGGGAAACGGAAGTTAGGTTGAAAATACTGTATCCCTGAAAAACGGGGAAAAAATATGCTTTCTGCATACCCGCTGAGAGTGTATACAAATTAACAAAGAAAATGGATCTAATTTGCATATCACTAATGAGTTTGCAGCAAATTTGCAGAGAACAGTAGAATGCTCACCACAAGTTTCCCATCATTTCAGAAGTTCACAAGTCGCCGCAAATTTGCAACAACAGATGGCTGCAACAGATTGCCACAAAAGTAATTAGCATGTGAAAATATGAGCTTGCCGCAAATAGCAACAACCGCTGCTAGCAACTTTAGCGACTAGAGGCTAACACTGGGGCGACAAAATCTACTGATCAGTAGCATAGTAAACAACTGTGGCTAGCAACTTTAGCGGCCAGAGGCTAACACTGGGGAAAGAGAGGGAAGTTGACCCTTGTCTAAATTCAGTTTAACATTCTTTTTTGATTCGGGTTAAGATTTGGGTAGGGATAAGCTGATCCTAGAACAGTGCCTACGGGCCACTTCTTAGCTGGTCGTCTTAGCTACACTAAGCCAGCAGTTAGCTAGTAAGAATCGTCTAGTTTCTCACAGGCGAAACACATGGAGTTAGCCTAGTGAGCTGTAGCAGCAGTAGCAGTACTGTAGCTAGTAGAGCTAGTCATTGCTGAGCCCAACCGCTATCACTCACACAATCCCCCCCACCACACACACGGCGCTTCCGCCCCAGGCTGACACCCTTCATTTCATAATTTCACCCTACAATGTATGTAAGCTGTGGTGAGACAACAGTTCCATCTGAAGCAAAGTGAGTGGAGTTGAACTTTCATCCCCTCGCTGACCCTTCCTTTCACCAGCTCTGTTTCTCCACTGAGGAGAGCTGACCCAGCCTCCTGTCAATTTACTTTTCATCCCTTGCTCTTGCTCCATCTATTTTTAAGCTCTGCTTAGCTGTCAAGCTCTCTCACCATGGAAAAATGAGTGGAGAGGAGAGGAAAGGGCGTGCTGGGAACTAACAAGACAAACACGCATGAATGGGTGGGGATAAGCACACACAAGAGCACAGTGAGGAAAAGAGACGTGCACTTATTTATGCAGGGGTAACAAACACAGCCACACACACCTAGGTACACACAGACAG